>NC_142803.1:17122458-17411712 GCF_049724085.1 Artemia sp. Qi Xiang Cuo
AGCCGCAACAAGAACTTCGCATACATAAAAAACGCGGATCTGAGCTTTCTTTTCTCTGGCTCAGGAAACATTCTCCAAAAAGGGATTAGATACAGGAAATGGGGAAGGGATACTGCGTTATAAAGTCGAGCCAGAATTAAACGGTTGAAACGGATTTTAGATGAGACTACTCTACTGTAAGCAAAAGCCAGGCGTTTACTGAGATGATCAATGGAAAGGGAGCGAGTAGTTTTTAGATCCTTTCCAATTGGTAAACCAAGGTAAATAATTTTCAAGACAGGGGCTACAGATAGTTCTCCCAGCCTCAGAGACGAGACCTCTTCTTGGCGCCAGTTGAACAGAAGAATATCTGACTTCTGCGGGTTAAAGTCAAAGCCAATGCAACTGTAATTTGATTGTAGTGTCGAGAAGGTAGTCTCTGTACCTGCGACTGTGCGGCTGGGGTTCAGAATGTCATCGGCGTAGGCTATCATTGTAACGTCTATGCCCCGAGCTATGCATGTTGTCTCGATAGTAGACTGTGGTTCAATAATACAATTATTAAAGGCACAAGGAGATGTGACTGATCCTTGACGAGTACCCTTTTTTACTGGGACTACAGGATTCCCTCGGTAGGACAGCATCACGTCTGGTGTATATTCAGTGAGGGCTCGACCATGGCCAGAAAGTAGGAGTTCAGCCTGTAGGTGGTCGTACATGTCTTTAATGGGTAGTAGGATGTCCTTCTGTACACCTCTCTTTCCCATTCCAGAATGAGTTGGTCGTGGAGAAGTCAGTTGTAGGCACGGCAGACATCATGTAGACCTATAACAATGGACTCCTTTGATTCATCAGCGTCAATTAAGACTGAAGCCAAAGCAGAAATGGCGTGGTCGCAAACAAGACCCCTCTGGAACCCAAAATGGGAAGGGGGAGTCCAGCATTTTTCCTGGATTTCATCAGTGACCAAAAGTTCGAAGATTTTGCAAAGCGTTGGTGCTACTGTGATCGGTCTGAACGAAGCACATTCCGAAGTACTTTTTCCTTTTCTTCGGGACTGGCCTAAGCGACCCAGTACTGAATGCCGATAGAACGAGTCCAGTAGTGAAGATCATCTCAAAGAGAAGAGTTAGGTATCCCATGAAAGTTGGGCTGCAATGACTAAGGTGAAGGGTGGATACACGGTCAATGCCAGCCGACTTCTTCTTTTTCAACCGTCGGACCATGGACGCAACCTGTGATTGGGTAACTATGAAATCTGTATATGGAATTGATGAGAGGAGGGATGAAAGCTTTTCATGAACAGAAATGTTAATATCCTGTTTTGGGGCTGAAAACTCATCAAAGTAATTCTTTATCCAGGTTAAAGATGGGATGTCTGACTCGGGACCCGCTGACTCCTTATCAAACATTTTCCATAACAGATTAGGATTTTTAATTACTTTTTCAGAAAGCTCAGATTTCAACTGCACACGTTGACGAGCAAGTTCCTTCCCAAACCTACGCTTAGATGCAACTCTAGTCTCTTTAACTACTCCTGAGTGTGGTCTACCACATTCTTTCCATATCCCGTACCAGAAGGTAGCTCGGTCACATGCTAATTGTAACAAAGGGTTAGAAGACCATCCCTTTTCTTGAGTTTTTTGTCTGGCAGGAGTCTTGGGCACTCCCTGAGATTCGGCAAACAGAAGAGCATGGGTCAGCTCGGTGTAATAAATATTAAGACGTAGCCGCGCATCTCTTTCATCACGATGAAAGAATTTAATAAGTAGGTCAAACGGTACACGAATTTTTGACAGAACAAGATCAAAAGAATCTTGAAACTTTTCTTTATCACTTTTACGCCAAACCGGAACCTCATGCCACCTCTGAGTGAAAATTGACGAATTATTCGCAGCAAAAAATGAGGTAGGCCTACTGATAATACACTGAACTGGGAAATGATCCGAAGTGAATCTATTCGGAAGGACAAGAACCTCACGTACTGGCAAAGAACTAGAGCTAAAAATATGGTCTTGATTGGACGTAGAACCAGATTGGTGGATATACGAAAAGTTTCTGTTCTTCCGGTGAATAGTAAAACGGTTCTCAAGTATCCATATTAGAATGCAATAACGACTATTTTGGGCACTAATGTCAACTTCTAAATTACAGTTAAAGTCACCCACTATTATGCACTCAAGGGACTCGTGTTCGGCTTTTTTAAGGCAGCGGGCTAGTTTAGCACCACTTATAGCAAAAGCACTATCAGATTTGTCGTCACGGTAATCAGTTGGAAGGTACACATTTCTAACTAGCAGGTTATCTAGTCTAGTTGCAAGAAAATTGTCACTGCTCTCGTATACTTCGCACGCGAGAAGATTGCTAACCAACGTGGCAACACCGCCAGACGGACGGCCCCGCGGAGATGAACGTTTTGCAGGCACGGAGAACACTGAATAGGAAGGCCAGAGATTTAGTAGGTTTAGGCCAGCTTCTGTGATGAAATGTTCTTGCAGCAATATCACATTATATTTATTCACAAACTGGTCAACCATAAGAGACCGCTCGGAAAAATTTCCGTTTATATTCCAATAAAATAGTGAAATGTTAGAGATTTCGTTATTCATCATGTTAATGAGTTGCCTTTTGCTGGTTTTTCGGACACTTTACGCTATAGCAGGTATGACCAACTTTCTTGCAGGAAACGCAAAACAAAGCACGAGTACACTTTTCTGCATCGTTCTTTTTGGAGATGTGGTCAGACGCGCCACATCTGGAGCAGAGAAGGCTATTGGTGCACTTGGCAGCAAGGTGAACTTGGTTTTGGCATGAGTAGCAACGATGGAGTAAGAAAAGGAATTCTTCAGTGGGCAGTTTTTCGTAATAGATCTTCACAGAGTCCTTAATAAATTTATCCAAATCCGATCGACAGCTGGAAAATACTTTGAACGTACGGGAACTGCCAAGCTGTTCAGACTTCGTAGCTCTCGGGATCAGTGCAGTTAGCTCATCCGCCGATACGTCAGAGAGAACTCGTTTCACTACACCAGTATAGTTAGGGCTCTTTATGGCAGCAGAAATCTGCGGCTGGTTGGTCTTGATTGACTCAATAATGGTTTCAACTGTGTCTTTCGAACGAACCACTAGTTTCCACTCTGATTTGACTTTTCGTAATTCAGACTTTTCACTCGTACCCGCACATACCTAATATATTAATCTCTGCTTCGAACTGGGGTTAACACGCGACTCTGGCAGATTTTTCAGTACGATTGCATAGGAGGGCTTATCAGGCTGGTTTGAAGCGCTTGGCCATTCGATGGGTTTGTTGGCATTATTAGGAAAATGGTTCTTAATAACTCGAGACAATTCATTCACCTTAATAGCAACGGTTGCTGCATTAGCTTCACTAGTAGTTGGGACTGAGCAGGGGGAATCAATAACAGAGGTCGGCAATTTGGTCTTCTTGGCGTGAGCTTTGTGTATCCATTTGCAAATGTCCGTAAAATTCTCTTCATCTTTTGCGCGAATTTTACAGCGTGTTGTAAACTGCATTAGTTTATGGAGCGATTCTTTGGCTTTCAGAATTTCTTCTGGTGTGAAAAATCCGACGCCTGTATCAATTATTCCCTCCAGTTTTTCTCCTCCTTCCATGCTACGGCTTGAAGTTCAATACAGCATTCAAGAATAATTTGTCCTCCATTTCCGTTGACATCCCGAAAACGACGTGGTACTGTCGACGCACCTTAAGAAAAGGTTGAATATTGCTAATAAGATTTACGTAATAAAATCTTCTATTGGACACTTACAATCGGCAACACTGAGCTAAAATAATTATCCCAGGGGAAATCACAGCGGTCAAAATAACCAACCCATAGATTATAAAAAGTTCTCAAATAAGTGTCCACTGGGAAATTACTCACAATGTAAAACAGGGTTTTATCCAAAACATAGTTCTTGACACCACAAGATCTAGATCTAGACTGTAAATATATATATATATATATATATATATATATATATATATATATATATATATATATATATATATATATATATATATATATATATATATATATATATATATATATATATATATATATATATATATATATATATATATATATATATATATATATATATATATATATATATATATATATATATATATATATATATATATATATATATATATATATATATATATATATATATATATATATATATATATATATATATATATATATATAAAATATATATATATATATATATATATATATATATATATATATATATATATATATATATATATATTATATATATATATATATATATATATATATATATATATATATATATATATATATATATATATATATATATATATATATATAATATATATATATATATATATATACAGGGTGGGCGGAAAGTTACTCCCTATTTTAAATTACTTATAAATTGTATATAATTTGTTACTGCTTTGTCATATTTTTATGATTAATTCTCTCAAATGGTACAATTTTATTGATAGTTCTGTTTTTGATTTCATATAAAACTGTAACATGGCTAAGCAGTTAACACGGCTAAGCAGTGTAACATGGCTAAGCAGTTCAGGAGCGTGCCCAGCTGGCGTCACGATATGAAGTTTGGCAATCTGTCGTACGAGTTCAACGATGGGGACGGACTATTCATGGACCACGTGCCCAAGTGGATCCAAAAACAATAAGAAACTGTCACGCAAAGCTCATGACCACAGGATCTGTGGTAGATATTCGCAGAAGTGGACGCCCTTCGACATCCACGACCCAGGAGACAGTGCACGCAGTCCAAGCAATGTTCAAGCATAGTCGAGGAAAGTCAACTGGCCAAGCAGCTCGGGAAAGCGGACTCCCCCACTACACAGTGTGAACTGTGCTCAAGAAAGAGTTGAACTGGCGTGTGTGGAAGCCGCACTACTGCCAATCACTCTCGGATGAGGACTATGACATTCGCATGGACTTCGGAGAAATCATGCTGGCTTGGCATGAAGAGTGACCCCATCTCTTCCGCAACATCCTCTGGACTGATGAGGCTGTGTTTCACGTCGGAGGCTTTGTCAACCTTCACAACTGCCACTACTGGGCAGGAGAGGATCCTATGATGACAGTTGAAAAACAGCTTAATCGACCCAAAGTAACGGTGTGGTGTGGTATCACCTCAGATCAGGTTGTGGGCCCATTTCTTCTGCGCAACACCATGAATGCTGAAAGATGCCTTGATATGTTGTGTGAAAGAGTCTGGCCAGTTGTCAGCACATGGGAGAACATCGACGAGTTGATATTTATGCAAGATGGCGCCCCACCACACTTTGCTCTTGTTGTCCGCGAATGGCTGGATACTCGCTTTCCGGGGCGTTGGTTGGGACGTCGTGGTCCACTTGAATGGCCATCCAGGAGCCCGGATTTGACACCCTGCAACTTTTTTCTTTGGGGTTGGGTAAAGGAAGAAGTCTACCGCTCCAAACCAAAGACACTCGAAGAACTGGAGGATCGAATTAAGGGAGGCATGTCCACCATCCCAGCGGAGTTTCTGAGAAAGTCAGTGGATGCCATTCCTGAACGTTTGCAGCAGCTGGTGGAAAGATCTGTGGCACATATTGAATTTTAGAGATAACTTACCATTTATGCCTACCTTGTATGATAAATTTTTTTGAGAATAAATAAATATAATGTACAGTGTTTTATTAATCAAAATAGGGAGTTACTTTCCGCCCACCCTGTATATATGTATGTATATATATATGTATATATATATATATATATATATATATATATATATATATATATATATATATATATATATATATATATATATATATATATATATATATATATATGTATATATGTATATGTATATATATATGTATATATATATATATATATATATATATATATATATATATATATATATATATATATATATATATATATATATATATATATATATATATATATATATACTTTCCGGAGACCACAGTGCCTTTCCATGACGATAAAGTATAAGTTCAAAATAGGGATAAAATCCTTTTTAATAGACACTGTATAGTAAATTTCAGTTTTACTACTGATGACGGTCATTGTATATGTGACCGAAATATTTGGTATATTCAAAATAATCATAGTGGTCAATTCATAGTGTCATTGTATATGTGACCGAAATATTTGGTATATTCAAAATAATCATAGTGGTCAATAATCATAGTGGTCATTTGGTCAATTCAAAATAATCATAGTGGGATATAGTTTCGATACCAAGAAAACATAGCCACACTCTCCTATTAATACTCAAAGCTGGATGATATACCCGTTCAAATTTATATACAAGAAGCAGCAACCTTCAAGAAAATTATATTTTCTTGATATATTTTTCCGAAAATTGAAGAGCTAAGTCCATAAAAGAAGTCCCAATTTACGAATTAGAGCCATTCAGAGAAAAAGAAGAATATGAGATATGGACAACCCATAGAGGGAGGAGAGGGGTCCGAACGATCTTAGGCCTCCCACTCATCCCTTAAAAGTCACACCTTCCAAATTTCTCAGAAATTGATAGAGCTGAAATCACTTTCATAAAATTAGATAGAAAAAATAATAATATATAAATGAAAAGTAATTATTTTTTAGATCAGAGGAATGTTAAATGTCAAAACTAAAGGAAAATAATTAAAAGAAACTAAGGTGAAATTAAAACTCACCTTAATTAAAACTACCTTCATTAAGGGTTTTAAAACTATCCAATACGTAGGCATTACCCTTCTATTAATACCCTTCTAACCTGGATGGCATACCCGAGCAAATTTTAAAATATATTTAATAATTTTGCTATTTTTTAGTGTAAAGAATTTCATTTTAAAACATAAGGTTAATATCCACATATATTATATAAAAATACAGCAACATTCGAAGAAATTTAAGATATATTTTTCCCAAATGAAGACCTACGACAATCCAAAAACGGTAGTGTCAATTTACGAATTACGGCCATTTAGGGAAAAAAAGAATATGAGGTATGGACGCTCATAGAGGGAGGAAAGGGGGCGAAACGATCTTGTACCTCCTAATCCTCTCTTAGTCTCCATATCTTCCAATTTCCCACCAAAACCAGCAAACAGGTAAAAATGCCATTCCATTAGAATTCTTATCTCCGATAATATTGAATACTTAAGTTTTTACTTTTGCTTTCCTACTATTTATCAGCTATATCTCACTATTTTATTATTGAAATTTTATTATTTGTTATTGTACTATTTACTATTTTGCTATTTTACTATATGCTATTAGAATTTCACTTCAAAAAATGTTGTTATCTATATATATTTTTATACAAACAAGACTATCTTTAACATACTATATAGAAATACGACTATTTCTTTTTTTTATAGAGAAAAAAACTTTCGTTTTTATAGAAATAAGGCGGAGGGGATAGAAAGATCATTCCCATCCCCTCTCTCTCAATTTCTCACAAAAAGAAGTAAACAGGTAAACACGCCCTTTCATTAGAATTATTATCTGAGATGACATAGCTGTGTATGCTTCGATAGTATTTGCTATTTTATATATTTTGCTATTTTGAAAATAACACTACGATAGAAAACCCTCCCTATGTTTTATCCCCACACTTACAAAACTTCCCAAATTTCAAATATCCCCTTTGCATTTACTTACTATTTTGTTTTTTAGACAACTTCTATCCATGACATTCCTCCCAAAAATTTACCTTTTAAGTACCTTCAGTTCTTCACAATAACACCTAAAATGTTCTATATCTTCAGACTCCCCGCACATCGGACAAGAGAAGGGACCACTCCGTACCTTAACCCTCGCTAAATACTTTCTTCTCCCCCCCAAGCGGCATAAAATTATCATATCATACTAGTATAACATAGTGTATCATACTAATTTGCTGTTTTACTATCTCTTTACTATTTCTCTTAGTGAATAGAATTTCATTTTTTTTTAGAATAGCTTTTCATAATATTTTTTTCTCATTATAGAATTTCATTTTTCAGAATATATTTTTGCAGAGATAAAACAGTTTTTAAGAAAATTAAAGACCCGTTTCCCGATAAATTGATGAATTATGACGAGAAGATGGCCTGATAGTACAATTGATTACTTGCAATGTTTTCCTAATTCCTTTATCGCACTCAGAGAATTTCCTATATTAAAACAATGAATTAGCATTTCGGTAATGTGAATTATAAACTCTTCCATTAGCTTTGAAAAGTTGAATTCGAGAATCACGCAAAGTTGGACATGACAAAATTGTATCAAAAGTCTGTTAAAATATAATAGACTATAATTGACAGGATATAATTTGGTAGAATATTTGAATGAATAGAAGTCTATAAAAAAAAGAGGTCTATCTGAAAGAGGTCTATCAAAAGTTAAATACAATAACAAAAATTTATTCATGAGAGTTGAGCCCTTTGAACAGTTTATTATTTCTTAAATCCCTTAAGCCCTTTTATTGAGGGGGGAGGTAAGAGGGGTCCAAAATCAGATAGTCAAGGCGAGCGCTATATAATAGTTTTTTCTCCAAATTATTTTTTTTTTGGGGGGGGGATAATATTATTAATATCATAATATTAATGAACTATGATTTTTTTTTCTCAAAACCGAGCAGTCATTATTTTTCCAATAGCCTTTCTTTTGTTGTGCAAATTTTGATGTGCAAAAGACACCCAAAGACGTGGGGTTCAGATGATCCGTTTATCCCATGCCTTCCTTTGCATTCCTCATCAAAACAAGGAAACAAGTCGACATACCCTTCCATTTGGATTCTTATCTGGATGATAAAGCTGTGCAAGTTTGAAATAAGCTTTCCTAATGGTTGACTCTTCATGCTGCATGTTGTCCACAGGAAGGGACAAATTTAAGACACTCAGTGCCTCTTCTACTGACATAGATGGCGGCTTTTTTTCGATCTCATTATTCCATGATTGCAGAACATCCTTTAATAGCTCAACCTGAAATGAATATTTCTCATGAAATAAATATTTATTACGTCAAATGACATTTCCTTATGAAATGAGAATATCATTATAATCGGGGGATCAAACTGCATCAAATTTAGACAGTAAAATCTGCGTGTTGCCATATTATAAAGTTGCTTAATAGGTTACTAAAATTGCATTTGGCTACTGAAATTTATGACAAATCGGCAAAAAAGGCAAACAAAGGATTGGAAGTCTACCCTTGGATATAAAAAATAGCCAGCTAAAAAAAAACTGGTATGTTTACCGGAAAAAAGTGACAGTCAGCTTTCCAAATTTATCTGAAAACACATTTAGCATAAACAAAATCATTTGAGCGAAGAACTAAAAAAGAAAACAGGAAAAACAATAAAAATAACATAAATCTCAGAAAGTGAAAAAATCGGAAAAATACAATTATTTTAGCCGAGACCCCTGCTTAGACCCTTTCAAAACAGAAAGAAAAAGAGTAAATATTGAAAGACACTTAATTTGCAAAGGTTAACAAAATGGCATATCCGCTAGGTTTCATCTTCATGTTGGATGTTGACGCGTTCATGTTTCATGTTGAATAGGTGTATATTCATCTTCTTATATGTTTTTCACTATAATTTCTGATGAGAAGTAAATTTTACTCACGTCAAAGCTGCGTGGTAAATCAAAAAACACTATGTGATATGATGTGATCAAAATAACGTATCTGCATTATATCTGAAATGGCTTGGGGTATCAATTTGAAACCCTTGGAGATTGTTGAAGGGGCCAAATGGAACTCAGGTCTTGATTTCCAGGAGAGGCAGGTAGGGGAAGGCTAATGTATTTTCTACTATTTCACCTCAACGTTTTTGCAAAAGAATCTTCTGAAGGTTTCAAGCTCCCATCTGCAAAAGCGTGAAATTTTGTATTTTTTTCCCAGAAAAAGATCAAGGATGTGTGTTTGTTTGTTTTTCTCCCCATGGGTGATCTCATCGAATCAATAGTAAAATAAAATATCGGGAGAGGGCTAATTATAAATAATTTTAAAGCTAAATCAAAATATTTAGTGATAGTAAAAGGCAGTATATATATATATATATATATATATATATATATATATATATATATATATATATATATATATATATATATATATATATATATATATATATATATATATATATATATATATATATATATATATACGAGGCACATATATACCTCGTATTTATACAAAGCCAGACATAACATTTACTATTAATATTTTCTTTCTTTTCTTCAATTGTAAATACTCAGATACGGATGTAACTTTTACTATTAGTATTTTGATTGTAATCTTCCTTTAAAATATGATTATATCAATTTCAATTTCAATATATATATATATATATATATATATATATATATATATATATATATATATATATATATATATATATATATATATATATATATATATATATATATATATATATATATATATATATATATATATATATATATATATATATATAGTATATATATATATATATATATATATATATATATATATATATATATATATATATATATATATATATATATATATATATATATGTATATATATATATATATATATATATATATATATATATATATATATATATATATATATATATATATATATAGTATATATGTATCCGCATATATATATATATATATACCGTACGTGTATATATATATATATATATACGAGGCACATATATACCTCGTATTTATACAAAGCCAGACATAACATTTACTATTAATATTTTCTTTCTTTTCTTCAATTATAAATACTCAGATACGGATGTAACTTTTACTATTAGTATTTTGATTGTAATCCTCCTTTAAAATATGATTATATCAATTTCAATTTCAATATATATATATATATATATATATATATATATATATATATATATATATATATATATATATATATATATATATATATATATAATATTTCGGTCACATATACAATGACCGTCATCAGTAGTAAAACTGAAATTTATTATACACTGTCTATTAAAAAGGATTTTATCCCTATTTTGAACTTTTACTTTATCGTCATGGAAAGGCACTGTGGTCTCCGAAATTATCTATATATATATATACATATATATATATATATATATATATATATATATATATATATATATATATACATGATTCATTCTGATTCACTATCAGTCATGATTCATTCCCCGAACGAGTAACACCTTAGGCGCTCCGTGCCTGCGGTAGTTTTGGCTGAGGAGTGAAATAGCTTGTGAGATTAATGTTTTGAATTGATGAAAGAAAATTTTTTGGTGTGTGATTATTGCTTTGAACTGAAGAATTGCATGGAGTAAAAGAGGATTGGATTTGAGTCATTATAAACAGAGCCTTTGATTACCGACGTTGGAAAAGGTGTTTGCCGTGCCAAGCGGCTAAAAGCACTGCACGCTAGCAACATCGTGGATAAACAATCGTTGCCGGCTGAGGTAAGACTATTTGTCCATTTTTTTTTAATTGCTGCTTATTCATGGGGCGAAATAAAAGAAACCGTAAAGAAGTCTCATTCGAAGAGGATCAAAATGATTATTCGTCATCTTCACCTAAGGAGGGAGAAACTTTGTCAATTTCGACGCTGGCTCGGAGCTTTTATGAAATTCTAACTATAGTGAAAGACAATGGAAAAAAGCTTGACGGTATCACGGACCAGTTCAAATCTCTGGAAACCCGGGTCAAATCGCTTGAGGAAGCGCTATCTGGCCAATCGCAGCAATTTTCGACGATCCAGACCCATGTGGCGGCTACTGAGAATGAAATAATAAATGTAAAATCACAGATTAGTGTTGTTACAGCTGAGTCAGTGTTTCTCCGTGAAGAAAATAATCAGTTGAAAAATCGGTTAATGCATTGCGAGTATAGAATGAATGAGAAAAATATAGTGGTTTGGAATGTACCTTGCGATAATAAAGAGGAAGCTAAAGCGATTTTCAAAACTGTTTGTGAAGAAGGACTAGGTGTAAACGAGACCCAAGATTTTGCTGTTACATAATAAAAAAATGAGCGTATTTTTTTTAAATTTACTGTTGGTTCTAAATAACAAAAAATAACGATTCTGAAACAGAGTAAAAAACTTAAAGGAAAGACTGTTTGCGGTCATAAAGATATTTATCTTAGTGATGATGCTCCGACGGCAGTGAGAGATATTAGAAAAAGGCTAATTGAAAAAAGATCAAAGCTTGCTGATTGTGGTATTCAAGCATGGGTAACAAAATCGGTTCCACCTCTCCTTTGTTTTGATCGGCCAAATGGCCTGCGTGTTTCTTTCTCCGTGAATGACGTGATTCCTGAATTGTCAGTGCCGATAAATCCTCGAGGTGGGCCTATGCAATGCTAGGCGGGTTGTCATATTTATATTTATATTAATTATTTTAGTTTAATATGGTTTTGAGATATTATTTTGTTGTGCTTTAACTTCTATGTGTTTTTTTTTTGTGATAGCATATTGGTATGAAGTAATGTTGTCTCGTGTTTTTTTATCTTCTTTTTTTAAAAAGATGTTGTGGATGGAATAATGTAAAAAAAAACAAAATGAGAAAAAGTATTAATGGTGTATAATGTATAGCGCGGTGCGGAGCGTGCCGGGTTGTGATTGGAGTTCTTATGGATTGGTCTTGGCTTTCAGTCATACTAGGCCTGGAAACAGTAGTTGTGTTTTTTGGTTTTTATGAAGATATTTATGTTTATAAATTAAAATTTGCGCAGATTAGTCGTACTGAGGGAAAACGACTTGGAATGGAGATTACTTTTTTTTTTTTTTTTTTTTTTAATTGTTATTTTTTATTATGGTTTGCTGGTCTTTTAGGGCCTGGTGTGGTTTCTCTTAACGTGGGGTTAATATTTGATAATGGATAGAGATAATCGTGAAATTCCATCATCAAGGTTAAAAGAATTTGAGCGGAATTCTCTTTCATTTCAGTCAATTTTTCAAACTATTGTAGCTGGTGATGATGAAGATACTTCTAGTAATTTTGATATCCCAAAAAATCAATATATATTTATGAATGAGCTGGTAAGAAAAAATGTAAATACAAGTAGGATGTCGTTTTGGAATTGCCGGGGTTGGAGGACTGCGCAGGATGTGATTGAAACTTTTTTGTCGGATTCAGATACAGATATATTAGGCCTATGTGAAACTTTTTTAGATGATTTGTCAATTGAAAATATACATGTAAAAGATTACCAATTTTTTCACATCGGTCGGAAAAGACAAAAACAAGGGGGTCTAGGTGTTTTGATTAAAAATTGCATACCAGCACGTATAAGGATTGATTTTTTGCCAATGAATATTGAAATGATTTTTGAATCTTGTGTAGTTGAATGCTCTTTTCCAAATAATCGGAAGCTTTTAATTGCAGTTATTTACCGTAATCCGTCATCCAGCCAGATAGAATTTAAAAATCATTTTGAAAGTATGTTGGATAAATTAGCTAGTCTTAATACTCCTTATTTAGTTATGGGTGATTTTAATATTGATTTAATGAAACTCCTATCTGCAGATCAGAATAGAATAGATAGAAATATTTTGCAGTTTTTGGAGGGCCCACTATCTTATGGACTAAACCCCGTATGTTTTGTGCCCTCTAGAATAGCTGATACATCATTTTCACTTATTGATAATATTTTTTCACCTTATAGTGCTGTTAATACATTTATTATTCCTGATGATTCATCTGACCACTGTATAATTATGTCTGATTTTCTTATAAATTTTCCGCATAATAAAAAAATCAAACCAAGCGTAGAGATTTTTCACATAAAAATGTGTTGAGGTTAAAAGAAGGGCTTGGTGATGTTGATTGGAGTCCTGTAATTGATGAGAAGGATCCGAATCAATCATTAGATAAATTTTATTATATTATGAATGAAAAGCTTGATCTTTTTTGCCCATATAAAAGCCCGAGAGGAAAGAAACTTACCCCAAAAAAACCTTGGATAAATGAATCACTTTTGAGATCTATTAATGAGAAAAATCGTTTATATAAAATTAGAATAAAATATCCCACGGAAATAAATCTACCGCGTTTTAAAAATTATAAGAATATGCTGGTAAGGATCCTTAGAGTAAGTGAAAGACTTTATTATGAAAATTCTTTTCGAAATTCAGATTCCCCTAGAAAAACTTGGAGTTTGATTAAAGATAAAATTGGAAGAAATAAAAAGTTGTTACACCCTGAAGTGTTATTTGATATTAATGGTAAAGAATTTAGAGGACCACAAGCTGTTGGTAAGAAGTTTAGTGAATATTTTGCTAGTATTGGATCATCTGTTGTTTCAGGAGAAGTTGACCTTTCTTCCCCAAGGTCGCATAAAAAATATCTACCGCCCACTGAAGATACGAGCATATTTATGGCCCCGGTTACTTTTGCAGAATTTCAAAAGGTCATTAAGAATTTAAAAAATGGTAATTCATTGGGATATGATGAACTTTCAACTAATTTGCTAAAAAATATTGCAGGTGTAATTTTTGAACCATTGATTCATATATTAAATTTATGTGTTTGCTCAGGTACATTTCCTAAGAAATGGAAAATTGCACGTGTAATACCATTGCATAAAAAAGGATATAAATATGATATAAATAATTATCGTCCTATTGAAATTTTATCACCATTGTCTAAAGTATTGGAAAAAATTTTAACAGGAAGGATTATTAATTATCTAGATAAAACAAATTTTTTTACCAAATATCAGTTTGGATTTAGGGCAGGCCATTCGACGGAACAAGCAGTTGCAGCTCTTGTATTAGAAATAAATGACTGCTTAGATAGTAATTATCATGTATCTACTGTTTTTTATGATGTTAAAAAAGCATTTGACACTTTAAACCATGAAATTCTTTTTGATAAAATGGAAAATTCCGGTATAAGAGGGAAAGGACTAGATATAATAAGATCATACCTTTATGGACGTAAAATCGTGGTAGATGTTGATGGACATTTGTCTAGTTTAAATGATCTTGAAGATATTGGTGTCCCACAAGGATCGGTATTAGGTCCGCTTTTATTTTTGATGTATATTAATGATCTCCCACGATGTTTGCAGGGAAATAATGGTCTTGCAATTTTATTCGCAGATGACACAGCTGTTTCTGTTAAAGCGAAGGATTCATCTACATTGATTCAAAATCTGTTTAACACTGTTAGTTCAGTTAATCGATGGTTTGTATCTAATTATTTAGTACCGAATTTTAAGAAGACTGAATTTATGGTTTTTGGTCATTCAAAACGTGCTACTAAAAAAATTTCATGTCAGGAGCTTCAAGTTGGTGAGCATAAAATACGTAGAGTTCAATCGTATCGTTATTTAGGAGTTTTTATTGATCCCCTTTTGTCATTTCAAACTCATATTGATCATTTAAGGGTGAAACTTTCGCAAAATATTGGGTCTATGTATCGTTTGCAACATGTTTTTCCATTTTCAATTTTAAAAATAATTTATCATTCTTTGATCGCTCCTTATTTAAATTATTGCACAATTATTTATTTAAATACTTTTTGGACGCATATAAAACCCCTACAGATCCTTCAAAATAAAGCAGTGAGAATACTTGGAAATTTTTTACATCGTCAATCAAAACTTAGAGATGCATCGGAAAATGAAACATTATTTCTTTTCTTGAATTTATTAGATCTGAAACATATAAGAGAACTTAATATATCAATATGGCATTTTAAAATACAAGATCCTAGTAGTTATTTTTATGAAAAATCTCTGTTGATTCTGCCCCCTCCTTCGGCTCTTAGGTGTTCTGGAACATATCGAATTCCCTTTGTTAATTGTGAAAGATCTAGATTTTCAATTAGATACCAAATACCATTTATTTCAAATAAATATAGGCTGAAAGATAGAATTCAAATTGAGTCATTTCGGCAAATATCAGTTCTAAGGAAGAAAATATTAAAATTATGTATTGACCTGTGATGGTGGAATAGAAATTTTTTTTATTATTATTATTATTTTTTTTGTTTATATTTGTTACCCATGTTGGGATAGCCTTCCATGCCCCACTTGTCCAGCGTGTGTTTTCTTTATGTTTGTTATGTTTTTTGTTTTTTTCTTTAACCAGGTTTTTTTTTCTTTCTCTCTTTTGTTATGATGAGGAAATGTTTTTTTTTTTTTTTTTGTTTTTTTTTTTTTTTTTATTAAAACCCAATTTTAAGAGCTTTGCTCTCTGTTGGGGGTATATTTTTTTTTGTTATTTTTATTTATTAAAATAAAAATCTTCTTCTTCAATATATATATATATATATATATATATATATATATATATATATTATATATATATATATATATATATATATATATATATATATATATATATATATATATATATATATATATATATATATATATATATATATATATATATATATATATATATATATATATATATAAGTAAAAAACTATAAGTAGTAAATGAAAATAAATATAGTAAAATATATAAAATAGCAAATACTATCGAAGCATACAAAGCTATGTCATCTCAGATAATAATTCTAATGAAAGGGCGTGTTTACCTGTTTACTTCTTTTTGTGAGAAATTGAAAAAGAGGGGATGGGAATGATCTTTCTATCCCCTCCGCCTTATTTCTATTTATTTTTAGTGTTGCGTCTCCAAATGAAAATGAAACAATAAAATTAACTAAAAGAGCTATGCACAATTGCTTAATGGGGACAAAGATGGGGTTATATAGTACCTTTGGTTGGTTTGCTACTTGGCTTAGTTGATGTGTTTCAAGTAGGCTAAAGTAGGAAAAAGTTTATAGAATCTTGATACAAATTTTTCCAAAAGGTAGATTACATATTTACTCTTCATGTTATGTTTTGTCATTGTTTAAAAAAGTGAACCCCCTCCCCCCTCAAAAAAATAAATATGACATGATAATTTAAACAACATATGTGGTGAATTGGTATAAAAAAAAAAAATCTTTCTAGAAAAAAGAAGAACTTACAGGGTGTTTGATCGGCCAGTCAGGATATCGGGAAACGTTACATAAATGACGAAGGTAGAAGATATTACAAAATAACTCCGCCTCCAGCTGCGGATAGGTGATAGCCGGTATAGGGCAGTATTGGTAAAGAGCTCTTGTGTTGCTGGACAGACGAGGTGAAAAATCAGATATGTGACCAGCGATCTTTTCAATCATCACCCGCCTGGAAAAACAAATCAAGGAGGAAAATACTACAACGCTTATAAAATAGACAGAGTGCCAATACGATAAACGATCACTTTCTGGACAAACTTTCTTTACAAAGTGGCAATACGATAAACGATCACTTTCTGGACAAACTTTCTTTACAATATTTGAAGTAATTAGCTCAGCTAGGTCAATGAAACTAGCCAATGAACAGGGATTCGACAATCAATCTGATTTGCAAAATTCCATTTAACTTTAACAAAAACTCCACTAAGTTTTTAAAATAACAAACATATTTTGCCTGGAAAGAGATTCTTTCATTTGAAGAAGAGATTTTGTAGGGGACGAGGAGGAGCAAATCCCGTTGAAAATCAGCGGAAAGAAAATCAGGCTATAACGTTTGTCTAAAGGGTAAGATTTTCTCTTTTTTAATAAAAATAACAAGAAAAAAGCACTACTCCAACAAAAAGTTGTTCACACTTGCGTTATATGTAGAGACTCATCTTTCAAATATTTTTCCTGGAAGAAGGCGAGGATAAAACTTGAAAAAGTTCGCCTTAATATAAAAAATTTCTTTTTTTTCTGGGAGGGAGTAGAGTGATCCTTCTCTTTCACTTTAAAGCACTAGGATAATATCCCAGTAATCCGTCTAAGCACTGCCGGTGAAAATGGAATTCGCTGGAATTTGATTATAGTATGTCTATTGAGTCAATCTATAAATTGCTTCTCTGAAAAAAATTAACCCGAATTTAAGAAGATCTACTGCTAGAGTCACGCAACAGTCACAGCTGTTGACAAAGAAGCCAAGATTTATCTATGATATACGTTCTTCCCCTATTTTAACGTCAAACTAGTAGCTTACTAAACAATTAGGAAAATATAAATGTGAAGAAATTGACTTCGAAAATCTATATCAACACTGAATGGTTCGTAAGTTAACTGAATGGTTCGTAAGTTAAGATATTCGATACCTTAAAAATCGTTTCACGAGCCTCAACATCGGCTGACCGTCTCAAAGAAAAAGATTCCATAAGTAAATTTTCCAGAGGACCAGTATCATTGATCGCTATTGAAAATTTGTCGTTTGACTATGACATTTGACTAAAAAGACAGCGAAACTGCATTGGCAAGGTTTTCAATCAAAGCGGGGACAAACAGAGGGAACTTCCAAAGGTGCCAAATTGATCAAATGACATTTCTTTTGAGCTAATTTTTGGCATTTTCCTAGCAGGTATGCCAGATTATTTTTAGGGTTGCCCTTTCCTGAACTTTAAAAAGAAGGCTCTGCTCAGTTAAACCGAAAACAAAAATAGACTTCATACTTTCTAATGATATAGGTTTCATTAAGACTGAATGTCTCTATCTCCGGCACAAAACGTGAGAAGTTAAGCAGTGATACTAAGATTTCAAGGATAAAAGCCAGTCTCCATTTGGCAGATCCCGCAAATCTGCCATCTTGCAGAAAAAGCAACGTCGAAGGTTGCAGTATCTGCAAACTGCCAATACAGAGCCGGAAAAGAAGTCTCCATTGAAAAAAAATTTGCAGATTGTTGGTGCAGATTTGCAGAATCTGCCAGATGGAGACTGGCTTTAAGAGGTGTCGGCTTCTAGTTTTCCATCGTTTATTCGGATCTCTTATCCATGCTCTGCAAATTATGGGAAAAGTGCCAAATCAAGTCTAAATGATTTGGCCACACAAACTAAAACAGCTTACAACAGACAAGATAGGGTGATTATTTACGGTATCGAATCCCCTTAATGTTATATCTTTCTCGACAATTTTGCCGGATTCATCAAAAAGTAGGACGACTGCTTTTCTAAGCTGCCATATTTTCTAATGTAACAAAATTATGTCTTAGATGGCTCTGATTGGTCAATCATAAAAATTACTCTTAAAAATTAAGTTTTACTTAAATAAAATAAAACACAAACAGGACATATTAGGGCCCTTAAGTCTTAAATGTTGTGGGAGCTTATCTTGCATGTGAATTGATTATAAGAGGAAACTCCTAAATGAACATTTCCAACTGTGAGTTCCATGATGATGGCAATAAAAACGTGTGAGTCTATATCGGGTTAGTCTTCTTAGATCAAGAAAAAGCTCCTCAAGTTTAAGCTAAAACGCGGGCCTTCCACGCCCGCATTGAAGGCCTCGCTAGATAGAAGGACAGCCTTGGTCATTTCCTGTTATTAATTAAAAAAAACTTAAATAAATGTTTTTACTTTTATAACTTTAATAAATCAAATAATATTAAATTTTATTTTACTAAATATCAGTATATATATATTAAATTGACAATGCACATTCGTTTGTATTTTTTTTCAGTAAAGTGCAGATTTTCTGGCCTTGGCAAGGCATAAGGGTTTTGAGCCCAACTTATGATAATTTCTGCTCGTTTTGAGTTTGACTCGCTTATTTACTGTAATTTCTGTTCGTTTTGGGTTTCATTTATTTATCGATGCTGATTTGTGGTAGTTTCACCCTTGGTAGATTATTTGACTTTATTTTTGCTCATTTTTTGTTTAATGGAGTTCTTTACTTTTCTTTAAAAAACTTATTTTGTGGAAAGTTTTTTTAATTAATTTCTGTTCGTTTTATATTGACAGAGTCTTTTCAGGGAAAAAGAAAATAATACTTTAAATCTTTTCGTTTTTTTTAACAATTTATAGTTTGGACTATTATTTGCATGCTGGAGAAACATTTTCAGCAATTTTTAACAACATACACCCTTTTAAAAATCTGGACAAAA
This sequence comes from Artemia sp. Qi Xiang Cuo, assembly GCF_049724085.1. Classification (NCBI taxonomy): domain Eukaryota; kingdom Metazoa; phylum Arthropoda; class Branchiopoda; order Anostraca; family Artemiidae; genus Artemia; species Artemia sp. Qi Xiang Cuo. The sequence goes on from NC_142803.1 coordinate 17,142,369, forward strand.
ATAGTACTGCGGAATTTAGTTTCATACCTCCTCTAGTTGACCTGAAATCGCAAACTTGATGCCATTTGCAAAAAAAAATATGTTTATTTTCTTTGATAGCTTATATAAACTTACGCTATTTTTATTGGGTTACTTTTTAAGAGCAGAAGTAGCCCTGAAAGTTTGAACATAATACCCTCAATCGATCTTGGGATACTGCTGAGATGCCTTATTGGGAATTAGCATTAAAACAGTGCATTCTGATTTAATCTTAAGGCAACATTTAGTTTTTAAACATAAAGACAAATGGGAGGGTGGGCGTGGGAGGGGGATTAGTTTCCCTCCAATCACTTTCGAATATTAAAAAGGGCATCAGCCCTTTCTATTTTCAATCGAATGAGCCCTTTTCGAAATTTCGACGACAACTCCTTCGATACGAAGTGCCCTGGTCTAAACAACAACAACAACAAAAAAAATAATACATTATACCCACATCGATCTTTACTATAAAAATGTCAAGCTTTCCAATCACTTTCAACTATTAAAAAGGGCACTAGGCCTTTCGATTTCCAATCGAATGAACCCTTTTGGAGTTTCTATGACAAGGCTTTCTATAAACCCCTTATATGCCCCAAGGCATAAATTACAAAACTTACCCTAAGGGCTGTGAGGGTAGTTGTCATCCTCTAAGACCTAATTTACAGAATTTTCAACTACGTTAAACAAAATGGCTAACTCAAAATTTTGATTTGATGCGTCTGGGAAAATGGTAGGCGTAAGAGGGGCATTAGTCACTTTCCAATCACTTTCAACTAATAAAAAATTCACTAGCCCTTTCAATTTCGAATCAAATGAACCCTTTTGAAGTTTCTCTACGACAACGCTTTCAATAAAAACCTTCTATGCCCCCAGGGCATAACTAATCCCCCTTGCCCTGAGGGCTGGGGGAGGGGAGGAGTTGTCATCCTCAAAGACCTAATGTCCAGAACTTTCTGCAACGTTGAACAAAATGGCTATCTTAAAATTTTGATTGAATGTGTTTGGGGAAAAGGTGGGTGTGAGAGAGGGGTTAGTTGCCCTCCAATCACTTTCGACTATTAAAAAGGGCACTAGCCCTCTCAATTTCCAATTGAATAAGCCCCTTTTTAAGATTTTACGACAACTCTATCTATAAAAACCTTATATGCCCCCATGGCATAACTTACAACCTTTGCCCTGGGTGCTCTGAGGGGTGTGTCATCCTTAAATCCATAATTTCCAGAACTTTAAACTGCGTGGAACAAAAAGGATATCTAAAAATTTTGATTGGATGAGTTTGGAGAAATGGTGGGCGTGGAAGGGGTGTTAGTTACCTTCCAATCACTTTTGACAATTAAAAAGGGAACTAGCTCTTTAAACTTCAAGTGGAATGATCCCTTTTTTAAGTTTATTCGAAATAACTTACTATGAAAACGTCATATGCAAGCTGGGCATAACTTATAACCCTTATCCAGAGGACTGGGGGTTATCATCCTCAAAGACCTAATTTCCATAACTTTCAGCTAGTTTGAACAAAATGGCTATCTTAAAATTTTGCATGTCTTTGAGAAAAAGGTGGGCGTGAGAGGGGGGTTAGTTGCCCTCCAATCACTTTCGACTATTAAAAAGGGCACTAGCCCTTTCAATTTACAATCGAATGAGCGCTTTTTAAAGTTTCTACGACAACGCTTTCTATAAAAACCTTATATGTCCCCAGGGCATAACTTACAACCCTTGCCCCGAGGGCTGTGGGGAGTGACCTCCTCAAAAACATATTTTCTATCTGGAAATCAACTACGCTGAACAAAATGGCTATCTAAAAATTTTGATTGGTTGTGTTTCGGGAAATGGTGGGCGTGGAAGGGGTGTTAGTTGCCTTCCAATCACTTTCGACTATTAAAAAGGGCACAAGCCACTCCAAGTTCCAATTGAATGAGCCCTTTTCGAAGTTTCTACGAAAAATTCTTCGATACGAAGTGCCCTGGTCTAAAGGAAAAAACAATAAATAATTCATTGAGCCAACATCGTTCTTATATGCCCCCAGGGCATAATTTAAGAACCCTTGCCCTGAGGGTTGAGGGGGAGTGACCTCCTCAAGAACATATTTTCTATGTGGAAATCAACTACGCTGAACAAAATAGCCAAAAATCTCAAAATCTTAAAATTTTGATTGGATGTTTTTGGAGGAATGATGGACGTGGGGGGGGGGGGCTAGTTACCCTCCAATAACTTTCGACTATTAAAAATGGCACAAGCTACTCCAATTTTCAATCGAATGAGCCCTTTTCGAAGTTTCTACGACAACTCCTTTCATACGAAGTGCCCTGGTCTAAAACCAAGAAAAAAATAAATAATAATAATACATTGTGCCAACATCGTTCTTTACTTAGGCAGCGCTATTGCGCTACCTATGATTGATCAGTGGCATCCCATATGAAGCTATCTTGCTAGGTCAGGACCATCGAGACTGGAGGTGACGAGTGGCCTCTCTCTTTAAGCTGGACCACCAGCAGGAGCATTAAGTTAAGTCAAGTAAGTCCTAAAATTTAAGATTTTACAAAAACTAACAAAAACAACGTGCTACTTTTAATTATGATCATTATTTTAAATTACCGCAGTAAACATAGCAGTTTTCTCAAAACTCCTCTTAGGGAGGTAGTCCTTTGTGAGTTAAATCTGGTGGGAGCTTACTCTACGCAAATCCCTTCGCTCAGGCAGAAGAGGTGGATGCGTCTTTCAAGTGAGGCCTTTTAGAAGGTCAGCCTCGACTATTAAATATTAAACTTATGTACTGTTCTGTATAGTATACTCACCACTCTTTTATTAGTAAACTAAAAGAGCGACGAGTGTACGTTATTCGTATCGATTATAGTGGATAAACGATATCGAATAGTAAGTATATCACTCAAAGCCTCAGTTTGAGCCAGAAAGCATTCGATGCCTTTATATCGAAAAATTCCGCTAAGGAGAAAGTGAATACACTACTTGATGCATTTTTATGCTCTTTCTAAATTTAATTAGTAAGAGTATCTGCGAGAAATCCCATTTTAAGCCCTTAATGGGGCCCCATAAGGGAACTTAACACAGTATTTAGACTATGATATAAAGTTAAAAAATTATTCAAGAGCTTATTAGATGTAAAAATTAGCTTTAAAATGAGCTATTCAAACAACTCTCTATGAATTTCAGTTCATGCAAGAAAAAGAAGAAAAAAAGAAGAAAAAAAGAAGAAAAAAAGAAGAAAAAAAGAAATAAAAAAAGATCAGTATTGCCGACGCAAAAGTGATTTTCCTTGTTGTTCAAGGAAAATTCCCATTGTTTTCAAAATAAAATTTTACTTTTTAGATTAATCGCAACAACAATTAAAATTCCAGAATCAGCTACAATGGCCATTTCTTCTCACTAGACAACTTTTTTCAGAAAAGCATTTTTAAACTTTTGGCTACTATGGTATATATAAGCCCTTTTAAGGGCTCAAAATGAAATTTCCCCAAGAGGCTATTATTACATTTGGAAAGAGTATAAAAAAGGTATCAAGTGACGTACCCACCTTTTCCTAGCTAAATTATATGAAAAAGGAAAAATTAACATTTATATCTAACATTTGCTAAATATAGAAACTTTCTTCGCAGTGTAATCCATTTGCCATAAATTACATGACTCATTTCCGAGGGTCAACCAATAGGTGCTCTTTTGTCAGATACAATAATATTAATGAATAAACGAATATTTTCAAGAGAAATTAAAGAATATGGAATAAGGAAATAAATATTAATTCAAAGTAAGTAAAAGGGAACATTAAGGGAATAATAAGTAAAAAAATTATCTATTTGCAATACATTACGCGACTCATTTGCGAGGGTCGACCATAAGGCCCATGAAGTTGGCTCTTTTGTCACAAATAATAATGTTAAGTAATAAGGAAATACTTTTAAGAGAAAATAAAGAATTTCAAGAATATGGAATAAGGAAATAAATAATAATTATAAGTAATTAATAAGGGAATAGTCGTAAAATTAAAAAGTAAAAAATAACACAAAAAGTAAAAGAAAAAAGGGAATAATCGTAAAAGTAAAAAGGGAATAATCATAAAAGTAAAAAATCGTAAAATCGTAATAGTAAGTAAAAAGAGAATAATAAGTAAAAAAACACAAGCCCTTTTTTAATTTTGCTCAATATTAGTTCCTTATAATTGCTAGCGCTTTTTTCACGGGTAAACAAGCTATTTCTGAACATACTTTCCTTAATATATTTAAGATAAATATATGTTTTAAATATATTATATATGATCTAATTCTTGAAAGTTTTATTTATCTGGCTCTATTACTAGATGTAAAATATAATAAAAACTTTAGTCTGAAAGTGATTCTTCACCCTATCATATTAAAGAAAATATACCTTATTTCACTATCTCAAATAGCCTCAGGAGTAGAAAATATACCTCATGCCACTATCTCAAATAGCCTCAGAAGTAGAAAATATACTTCATTTCACTATTCCAAATAGTCTCAGGAGTAGAAAAAATACCTCATTTCACTATTTCAAATAGCCTTAGGAGGAGGAAATATATCTCATTTCACTATTTCAAATAGCCTTAGAAGTAGAAAATATGCCTCATTTCACTATTCCAAATAGTCTCAGGAGAAGAAAATATACCTCATTTCACTATTTCAAGTAGCTTTAGGAGTAGAAAATATAGCTCATTTCACTATTCCAAATAGCCTCAGGAGTAGAAAATATACCTCATTTCACTATTCCAAATAGTCTCAGGAGTAGAAAATATACCTCGTACTACTACTACTACTACTACTACTACTACTACTAACAAAATATACCTCATTTTAATATTCCAAAAAGTCTCAGGAGTAGAAAATATACCACATTTCACTATTTCAAATAGCCTTAGGATTAGAAAATATATCTCATTTCACTATTCCAAATAGCCTCAGGAGTAGAAAATATACCTCATTTCACTGTTTCAAACAGCCTTAGGAGCAGAAAATATACCTCATTTCACTAATCCAAATAGTCTCTTACTCCCTCCCAGGAAGTTCCCATTTCCTTTCAATCTTTCTATATGACATCCTCCCACCCCAGAAGAGGACGACCTGCTTTCCGTTTAACTCTTGACGGTTGGTTGAAAAGGACAATCTTCGGCAATCTGTCGTCTTTCATCCGCAGAACGTGCCCTAGCCATCTCAACCTTTTTTGCATTTTAGCCCCAGAAAGCGGGATTGAACCACATTTTTTGTACAGACTACTGCTTGAAATACGGTCAGTCAGCCGGGTGTCCAGAACAATCCTTAAGCAATTTCTCTGGAAAACATCTAGCAAATCTTCATCCGCTTTTCGGAGCACCCATGCTTCAGAGCCATAATAGACCATTGTCATTACTGTAGCTTCCAATATTCCAATCTTGGTTTGCAGACTTATCTTCCTATTCTTCCAAACTTTTTTTCACTATGAAAAAAACCAAAAACAAACCAATGAGCCTTGGCTATTTTACTTTTAGCACCTTCACTGCTCCCAACTTCTTTACTAATAATGCTACCAAGGTACGTGAAGCTGCCCATCTGATTAGCAGCACCTGATCACCCTGAACTCACAAAATCTCTAAAAGTTCATTCATTTTACTCACCCTTTTATTTAGGATGCTTAAATCATCAGCATAATCCAAGTTCAGGAGACTTTTTCCTCCCCATTTGATTCTGTGATCTCCCATTGCCCTTCCTGTGCTCCTTAAGACAAAGTCTATCATAATGATCCATATAAAGGGGGATAGAACACAACCCTGCTTACCTCCTGATTTAATACAAAACCAGCATAACCGCAGCAGCACTTTTTTCGTACACAGCACTAATCACTTTAATGTATTTGTTTGGTATACCGTACAAGGATAAGACCTTTGCTAAAGCTCTTCTATCAACAGAATCGAACGCTTGCTCATAATCTATAAAACTGAGGACCAAAGGTGTTTGACAACTCAGGCACTTCTCAATTATTAACCTAAGAGTGAAAATTTGATCGACCAATCCTCTACCTTTTCTAAAACCGCACTGTTCTTCTCTTAAAACTTTGTCTAAAGTATTTTTCAGTCTAAAAAGTATCATATTACTAAGTAATTTGCTACCTACAGGGACCAGACCAATGCCTCGATAATTACCACTCTCACTTTTATCACCTTTCTTAAATAGTAGTTAATTTAGGTTTTCCTAAAATCGTTAGGTACTTCCCCCTTTTCAAAAATGATATTCATAGTCTTCAGTAACTTATTTTTAACCTCAGAACCACCATATTTAAGAAACTCATTTACCAAACTATCAGCACCTGGAGCCTTATTATTTTAAATATTTTTAGTACACTCGCTTATTTTTTCTCACAAAACAAATCTTCCTTCACATCCAAGGTATCACATGCGTTTTTCGTTTTCCTCTATATATTTTCCTGCAACTCTAACTCGGTTTAGCATATTCTCAAAATGTTCTGCCCATCTCTCTTTTACCTTTTCCTTATCAATAGTTGGGGGCCCTTTTCTATCTTTAACTGGGACAAGTCCGGATTGACTAATCCCTCTCAATTTATTAACATGCCAGTACAATATTTTACTATTATTCCATCTAGCTGCATCTTCCAGATCCTCGGCAATTTTATCCATGGCCTCCACTTCACCCCTCTTTAGGTCATATTTTAATACTTTTTTCCAATTTCTTTACATTATTTCAAATAGCCTCAGGAGTACAAAATATACCTCATTTCACTATTCCAAATAGCCTCAGGAGTATCAAACTCCCCAAGGAAAATTTCAGAAAACTTTTCTGCTCCGTGATTTTCTAAATAGCAGACCATGGCGTCAGGGAGAATTGGCCCCAAAACGCTCCGTTGAAGCAGCTCCTTGGAGTGAAGTGCCTCTGATCGAAACGCTTGTCTGGCGTGTGTTAACTGAAGAAACCTCGCAATAGGAAGAATGTTTGAGCCAGTGTACATAAGCAAAAAGAAAAACACGCCTAAAAGAAGAAAAGAAGCTGAATATAATGCAACAATAATATTAAAGTACCAAGGACAGTGACAATGAAGCATGTTGGTTTGAGTTGGTTGAGTGAAAACTACACTAGCATAAAGGCCGTATCCACAAGGGTGGGGGAGGGGGTACAGGGTTTGAGCCCCCCCCCCAAAAAAAACAAACAAGCATATGTACAACAAATGTTAAGAAAAGAAATGTGGGTCAAAACAGCAAAAAAAAGCTTAACACCTAAAAGAAGAAAAGAAGATTGGTATAATCAATAATAATATTAAAGCATTAAGGACAGTGACAATGAAATTGGCTGATGTGAGCTGGTTAAGTGAAAACTTACACAAGCACGCTTATTCTTATACATGAGATAAAAAGGGTTTTTAATGGGAAAAACATAGGGTTATTGGTAGTAGGGGTAATTGGAAACAAAACCAACTATACACATATTTAAAAATTTGCGAAACGAGAATTCCATCTTAATAAATACACCTCTATATGTCGTTACTGAGTTTCGTTACTAAAAAAAAAAAAAAAAAAAAAAAAAAAAAAAAAAAAAAAAACGCGGGTGAGAAACAGCAAAAAATTTAAGCGACAAACAGTCGGCAGCCAACAGCTTAAAAAAGTGTAGTTTTTATGAATATTTTATTGCATTTGAGAACCAACAGATAGCTAATTAAATTTTTTACGAACGAAGAACGTAGCAAAATTTAAATAATTAGTTCTGTTATTTATTTTCACGGTTCAGCGTTGCAACATTGACGAAAACGTAGTACTGGCCCAACAACTTCATATTTTGAAACAATTAAAAGAAACAAATATTAGAAAACAACAGTTTTTTGGTATATATGCACCTAAGATGGGTCCAGGGAGGGGAAGGTTGGCTTGTTTTGACATCCTTGGCACTTTAATAATTATTATAATTGTTATTACTATAACCATTCAAAATTCACAGCTTTTGGCAAATGGCCGCAACAAGAACTTAAAGAAGACAAGTTTTAGTTTTTTTCCAAAGATGTTTCATGTTTAGCTTGTACTAAGATAAAGTAAATAATCTCTTAAATATCAGATAACTACGTCAGGCTTGCTATTGTATTTTCTGTTTCATTGTATATGTCTTCCGCGTTTGTTTTGCTGTTTTTTTCTTCGGCATTTTACTTGAATATATTATTTTTCTTTGTTCGCGCTGAAGAAGAGAGGCGGTTGTCCTCTCAAAATATTCGCTTTGTGTTGTCTCAGTATTTTAGTTTGGCCGGAAGAACCCCATTTTTTATCGTTTTCTTTCTGTATATTATGGCAGGCCAATGTTGTTTAAGAAATTATTTCGACAAAAAATATTAAAAAAATACTAGTATAATATAATAAAACTACCAAATAATATTTGTAGATTTAACTTAACTTTGAAAGTTTAACTACTAAACGTCTCAACACAGCCCCGTGCTGCAGCTTGAAGCGCGTTCCATACTCTTACTTGAAAACACCATATGAGGGCGAAAATCAGACTAAGCTTAAAATATGGTCGGGATTCCATACTCTTACTTGAAGACGCTGCCTGAGGGCTAAAATCAGACTAAGCTTAAAATATGGTCGAGATCCTATAGTCTTACTTGAAGACGCCACTTGAGGGCTAAAATCAGACAAAGCTTAAAATATGGTCGGGATTCTTATGCAGCACAAAAATTGTGAAAGTTTGCAATTCGTAAAGTTCATTATCGTTTTCGAATGACCCTTTCAGGAATTATTCTATTTTTAAATTAGCTCTTACAAATGGATTATACTTCTTTCCTGCTTATAAGACTTCAAAACTACAAGACGATAGTTTTTGACAATAAATTGTTTTTTCACTTTTATTTTTGACGCTTAGAGTTTATTGGAGTCAGTCGACCCAAACTCGTGGCAATTTTTCAAGCTTTACAAGCCAAAAGCGTGGCAACCCCATTTCCTGACAAAATTTTGAGGGACAGGTCTATAATAAAATGCTGAGCTTACCTAGTACAAAACTTATCTAGTTTGTAAGAGGTTATGTTCTAGAAGAGGGGTATATTAAGAAGCTTGGAAAAACTACCCGTAGCCCAAATTTAGTCAGTAAACCCATTCATGAAAGTTAAAAGAAAAAAACAGAAGAAAAAAAAATGTAGGTAGCTGTCAACTCCATGAGCTCTTCAGTGGCTACCCACAGAATATGATTTCCAAGCTTAAGACCCTTACTAATAATTTTCAGCTTCAAAAGTCTTAGTTATTTTCGTAGGATGTTGCCGAATATTTTCTTAGAAGGATCCCTTCATCTCATACGATAACTAGGAGAAATGCGTTTAGAGTCTTGAAGCTACGATTACTATCATCTATTGATTTAGAAGTGGAAATGCATGAAAAATCAGACGTCAGTTGTGTTCTCCAGATTCTTCCTAAGATCCCAAGATTTGATGTTATTTGAAGTATACAATGAGCGCATTTACTCAAGTTTGTCTCGTAGAAACTGAGGATAGCTTTATTTTTTGAGGATAGCCTACCTTAAATTTTGGTATCTGGAATATATTATGACGACCTTGATAAATTTGGTGAATTACTACTACTACTACTACTACTACTAACAGCGCACCACAGCACTAACCCGCCTGAGGCCAACACAGTTACGCAAGCTCCTCCTCCATCTCAACATATTCAAAGCCCCCCTCTTTACACCCTCCCAGGAAATTCCCATTTCCTTTAAATCTTTCTTTATGACATCCTCACACCTCAACCTCGGACGACCTGCTTTCCTTTAGGCCCTAGACGTTTGGCCAGAAAGGACAAAATTTGGCAGTCTGTCATACTTCATCTGCAGAACGTGTCCTAGCCACCTCAACCTTTCTCTTATTACAGCCCTAGAAAGCGGGATTGAACCACACTTTTCGTAGAGCCTACTCTTTGAAATACGATCAGTCAGCCGGGTACCCAGAACAATCAGGAGGCAATTTCTCTGGAAAACATCTTGGTGAATTGATTGTTGTAAGTATTTAGTTTCAAAGCCAATGACATCCAAGATAATAGTAATAGTTTGTTAGTAATATATGACAGCCACCACGAAACTTTTTCAAAGTATTTTAGTGTTCAGAGCACACAAATCCTTAAACTAAAATACTATTTGAACTTAAGAATAGTTTTTTGTTAAAGAAATAGATAATTCATCAAGCATGACTTAGCCCAATTATTACAAATTACGACTAAACAAAAACACAGCTTGTGGATCAGTTTTTAGCAAACGAATGCCGAAAGTGTAGCACCGTTTTCGGGTTGTATGTTTCTAAACATAGGGGTTGTATTTCTAAACATACGGGTTGTATGTTTCTAAATATTTGCTTCTCAAATATTAATTCAGTTTTATAGTTTGTTTAATATAGGACTTTCCTTTTTCCTGAAAAAATCATTCCCCAAGCATAACCGTTTTCCAAGTTGTTAAAAAGACCTAGTTTTGCACTTTTATCAGAACAAGGGTTATGAAGATTTTTCAGGGGTGAAAATTCAGCATTGCTATCAAGACGTATACTCGTTTCATAAGGTCTTTTTCTTGACTTCTCAAGTAACTGGTCCAGGGAGGGGGAGATGGGTCCAGGGAGGGGGAGATGGGTCCAGGGAGGTTCAATAATATTTCGTAAGTCAATAAAAAGAAAAAAAAATAATAGATTTCATTAACTGTATCCATATCCATCATCAAAAGATATATAATACACATGGGACTACAGGGAGTAAAAGGAAAAGACAAAAGACAAACTAGACGACGCGGATATTTCACCTGTATATACAAGGCGTTTTTTTTTTTTTTTTTTTTTTTTTTTTTTTTTTTTTTTAAAACAAGGCATCTTCAACGCTAAAAACAAAGAAAAAATACAAAATATTCTATAAAGCATAAAATTAAATAAAATCTAAAAACTAAGAAAAAACCAAAGTTTATATACACAATTGATGCTGCTATGATTGAACACCACAGAAGACAAGAGAATGTACTTTTTTTTTATTCTCTTTTCTTTTTTATACCTTTTGTTTGACTATTTCCACTTCTAGTTAGCTTTATAATCCCGCAAAAAAGAAAATAATTCTACATATTCTTATTTTCAATATATCAATTCCAATCCTTAATTTTATCCATTTCTTATTTGTAGTTAGTTGCTAATCTTGTATTTTAGAAATGTAGCACAACAAAACTACGACAGAGGATTATAGGAAGTTCCTGGCGATTAATTTAAATTTTGAAACATTAATTTCATGAATTTACAGGTTAGTCTCTATTTTCCATATAAATCCCTTCTTTTTTTTGTAGTTTTAAAAGGAAGCCCAATTAAAGACCAATTCCAGATCTGTTTGGCTCCATCATTAATGCTCCCAGTTATTTATATGCAATACACAAATAAAAAGTAAAAAAAGAAAAAGGTAAATAAAAAGACATCATGGTGTTTCACATATGTTAGTCCTACATATAGGAAATAAGTGGTGACTATCCCAATTATATTTTAAAGGTTTAGATTCCTATTCTTTGTCATGACTTGCTTTGAAAACCTCACCTGATACTGAAGAAACAGAATAATGTCCCTTCATTGCCTTTCTTTGGAACAGGGTCCCATAATGGCAAAACATGGTGCGGGATTAAAAGTTAGCATAAATATTTTGTTCATTTTTTTTTATGAAAACCATGTTTCTGGAGGCAAATTCTCGGAATGACATAACATAACCAACTGGGTTTTTCTTATGGTTTTAGCTTTTCTAATGGTTCTAGTATTTTCTTTTAGCTTGTCATCCAACTTACCATAAGATGTCAATATATTAGTAGCACTAAATATTAGAATAATATTTTAGTTCCTATACCAAAGCGACAGATATAAAAGGTATTACTGACCGTATTTCAAACAATAGGCTATATGGAAAATGTGGTTCAATACCGCTCTCTAGGGCTATAATGAAAGAGAGATTGAGGTGGCTAGGGCACGTTTTGCGGATGAAGGATGACAGATTGCCGAAGATTGTTCTTTTCAGCCAACCATCTAGGGCTAAACGGAAAGCAGGTCGTCCCCGTCTGGGGTGGGAGGACGTCATAAAGAAATATTCAAAGGAAATGGGAACTTCGTGGGCGGGTGTAAAAAGGGAGGCTTTGAATAGATTGGGGTGAAGGAGTGTGCGTAGCTGTGTTGGCCTCAGTCGGCTTGGTGCTGCGGTTAGTTGTTAGTAGTAGTAGTAGTTACAGTAATGGAAATACAATGCTCTAATGTACTGCATATCACTAGCATTAAAAAATGGGCGCAAACCCGAAAGAAGAAGAATGGAATGGTCACAATATGCTGAGTAAAGTCTAGCCAAGGTTTTAATTTTATATATAAAGTATAAAGAACCACTCGAGCCATTGCTGGCACACAGGGCTTTGAGTCGACGTTTCTGTTTCGGGATCTTTTTTCAGGAACAAGTAATTTTTAAATATAAAGTATAAAGAACCACTCGAGCCATTGCTGGCGCAGAGGGCTTTGAGTCGACGTTTCTGTTTCGGGGTCTTTTTTCAGGAACAAGTACTTTTTATATATAAAGTATAAAGAACCACTCGAGCCATTGCTGGCGCAGAGGGCTTTGAGTCGACGTTTCTGTTTCGGGGTCTTTTTTCATAAACAAGTAACGACCCAGCCTTGTGGAAGCGGGGATCGATCTCTGGGCACCGTGTTCCCGAGCAGAGGGTCAATCCACTGTGCCACATCCAGTGGTTAAAATCGACCACAGCAGGACTCGAACCTGCAATCTTCAGATTACAATTCAAACAGATAAAGGCATAAAAAAAAAATATCATGTTCAGTGAAAAAAAACAAAAACGAGATACGTGCAGGCTGATTCAAAATTCAAAAAAAAAAAAAAAAACAACTAGTTTAGTTCGTGAGATGTCAGTTTTCTGTAAGAGAGAGAGAGGGGGGGGGGAGATAAAAATATTCAAGGCCGGCTTTGACTTACTTAGTAGATGCATGAAGGGAAAGAATCGTGTTTATGAGGATGAAAAAGAATCTCCTATAAGCTAAATGGAAACCTGAAGTATCAGAGTTATTTCAGTATCAGTTTTAATTGCGCGAAGTCGGGGTCCTCAAAGGGGGAAAGGAGGGGAGATTAAATATATATTTAAATAGCATTTGTCATGTTTGAATAAATATAAAAGAAGAAATAGATCGTTCAATATGTTTTGAAAGTTTCTACTTTTCTCAGCTGAGCCCAAAGATTTGTTTTGTATCAACTGTATTTTCCCCTGTATTGAATTTCAATTTCAAAAACATCAAGTTTTATTTATGTTATAGCAGGCCCAAATTTCTGAGTTTTAAACAATCTAATCATCAATGATTATCTTTATGACAAAACAACATACTAGAACAGGACTTCGGCTTTAAATTCAAGCTCAGAGGCCTTCTGAGGATTTTTCTAAGAAAAACAAGCTGTTCAAAATTTTGTCAGCCAGAATGTACAGGCAATAATGGGGTAAAAATTTGGCACTGCGAGTATATTCCCCCTAGAAATATAGCAAAGAGGAAACAATTTGGGTAACAATTGCATAAAATACAGTTACAAACTTACCAGTGAGATACATTCTCGGCAGAACAGGGTTGTCTTGTACAATTTCTGTTAACAATGTTGCCGTCTTTTCCACCAAAATAGGATCAAAAGTCAAGAGTAACTGAACAATGTGAGGTAGAAAATTCGCTTCACTGAGAAGACGCTTTACTCGAGGCAAAGGCCGAATCACAGCTCCGTCGTTATCTCTATGAATACAAAAAGTAAATACATTAATACAATATTTGAGACATTACTGCAAAATACTGCTATTACAGCTGCTAACAGCTCATTGCAGCACCAAGCCGTCACCGCTGCACAGCTGCACATGCTTTTCATCCCCCCAATCTATTCAAAGCTCCGCTTTTTGCCCCTTTTCATAAAGTTCTTATTTCCTTTAAATCTTCCTTTATAACCTCACCACCCTCCATTCCGGGACGAAAGGCTGTTCCTTTGTCCTAAGTTGTACATTCAAACTACACAACCTTTGGCAACATGTCATCTTTCATTCGAAAAACGCAACCTATCCATTTTAACCTTTGTCTTTCAGTATAGCCCTTGAGAATATTATTGAGCCGTAATTTTATTGTTTTTCGCACAATATTTGTCAACCTTTGTCTTTCAGTATAGCCCTTGAAAATATTATTGAGCCGTAATTTTATTGTTTTTCGCACAACCTTTGTCTGGTATATGGTCAGATAAACGAGCATCTAAAAGTGACGCAGAATTAGCAGAGTATGGCTTGAAATCTAACAAAACAAGTAACGACTCGTACACAATATCCGTTTTGAATGATAATGTAGCAGCATACATTTCACTTAAAAACTGCTTTTCATAACTCCCAGGAAATATCCGTTAAAGTTACCACAGAAACATGAAGTCCTTAAAGCTATAAAAAAAGAAGTTTTTTAACTGAAAGTAAGGAGCGACATTAAAACTTAAAACGAACTGAAATTATTCCGTATATGAAAGGGGATGTCCCCTCCTCAACGCCTCGCTCTTTACGCTAAAGTTTTTTATTGTTTTAAAATATATAGTCAGACGGGTACCCAAAAGTGCTGGCAAAGGGTAAGGTATCCAAAAAGTTAAAGAGTGAAGATTTAAATAAATTGGGGTGGAAGAGGAGCGTGCGCAGCCGTTTTGACCTCAGGCGGTTTGGTACCAAAATGACATATTATTAGCAGAAGTAGTAGTAACTTTTGATTCCTATATTCCTATATATATTCCTATATTTTAATCGCTAGTAACTTTTAATTCCTATATGAGAACTTCAAATTCAGCAGAAAGGTGGCCTCCCATCCTGCGAAAATGTACGCCTAGTCTGGCAAAACATTAGTGTTTACTCTTTTTTTTATCAAGTAGAAAAGTTTTCAGTCGTGATCCAGTCCCGCCACTTTCTACAAGTGTGTATATTTATCTAAACAAAAGGCTTTTTGGAAATAGCGTATGCTTTGAGCAAAAGTTATTAGTTTGAACTTATATGAGGTTACCGTGACTGCGTCTAGTCTAATACCTTTTTGGCACTGTAAGAATAAATAAAAGAAAACTCTTACAGAAAATACTATATTACAATAGAAAAAGTCTATTAACAAAAAAGGTCTGACCTTCCAATTTTTATCTAAAAACTTCAGAGCAGAACAATCCTAAAAGTAAGAAAAGTCTAAAAGAAAATTCTTTTACAAGAAAATGGCCCATGTTTTCATTTCTTTAAAAAAATTAAATATGGCCTAGATACCTAAACGATTTTTTTTAAAATAACGATTGAAATTCAGAGTTCAAAAATCCGAATGACAAACTTAACAGTATTTTCATCATATTTATCACTCAAGATTAATTTAAAATAATACATCAGAGAAATGTGAAACGTCATTTCGGAAACCTCTAAAGCGGTTCATTCTTGAATACGCTCCAACGTTCATTCTTGATAAACATGTAATACGTCAGAGAAATATGGTGAAACGTCATTTCGGAAACCGCTAAAGCGTTTCATTCTTGAATAACGCTCCTACATTTATTCTTGATAAACAAATAATACGTCAGAGAAATATGGTGAACGGCATTTCGGGAACCGCTAAAGCGTTTCATTCTTGAATTACGCTCCTACATTCATTCTTGATAAACAAATAATACGCCAGAAAAATATGGTGAAACGTCATTTCGGAAACTGCTAAAGCATTTTTCTTGAATTCTTGAATAACACTCCTACATTCACTCTTGATAAACGAAAACAGCAGATGTAGTTGAGATATAATTATAGTACAAATGGTAAGTTAGAGTGTCTTTTCCACGAACATTTTTTTTTAGGCTGAGAGACTTTTTTACAAGTATACCTGACTTGCTATTATAGCCATGAGAAAGCAACAACAATCCTGTTTTTTCTAATTTACTATGTTCTTTGGTTGACTATTTTACAAAAGATCTATAGTTAGAAGCAATGACATCCTTTTCATGCATTTGCCAAAGCAGTGTTTTTTCATGAAAGCAGTATATGTATTCAGGATTGTTTTTTCGAGGAGGGGGATTGGGGGTGCTTAACACATAAAAAATCTTCAAACCCCCCCAAAAATTTGTTTACATGCATTATGTTACATTTTTACGAGTCGAACAAAAATTTAGGGGGGGGGGGGCTCAAACCCGGTAACAGCCCCCCCCCACCCCCCTCAGATACGTTCATACCCGACTTATCGTAAAAACCATGAGAAAACAGCGACAATTTGATTCTTCTCAATTGCGTACGTTCTTTTTAATTTCTTTTGCTCTACATCACAACTTGAAATAGTGCAGCCAACTGTGCAGGTACCAATGTCATTAAAGTCAAACCAGCACAAAAATTCAAAAGAAAAACATTTTCTAAGCTGCATTTTAATACACACAATGGTTTAGGGGCAACATTGTCCTAGATTTTTTTTTGTTTCCTTATGTGAAAAAAGGAAAGAAAAAGAAAGACAATCAAAACGACATAGCTAACGCGATAATTCTTATAAAAGCTTTAAGACACTATACGATATAAGTTCCAGCTGCCCGCGAATGGGCAGATTAAGCAATTATGATACAAACACCATAAAAAAAAAGAAAAAAAAGAAAAGATGCATCGAAACGACCCTGCCAATGCGATAATTTTGATGGGTTCCAAAAACAGTTCCAATTAAACTCAGATTGGGAATTTTGTTACCTTTGACAACCCTGCCACCCTACATGGAGCTTCCCCTGGTGCATATTAAAAACTTGCGATTAAAATATACGCAAAAAAATATAATGAAAATATTACATAGATAATTTCGGAGACCACACTGCCTTTCCATGACGATAAATAAAAGTTCAAATAGGGATAAAATCCTTTTAATAGAGAGTAATGATGATAACAGTGAAAGAAATTCACAAAAATACTAGATATTTCTAGTATTGACCGTCTAGACGACGGTCACTGCATATGTGACCGAAATATCTAGTATTTTTGTGAATTTCTATCACTGTTATCATCATCACTCTCTATTAAAAGGATTTTATCCCTATTTGAACTTTTATTTATCGAAAATATTACAATGAAAGAGATAAAAGAAAAAAATAGAATCGAAACGACAGAGCATATACGATAATTGCGAAAAGAGTTTCAAAAATAGTTACCGTTGGTGATTTAGATTGGGAATCATTTTAAGCTTGAAGCTTTACTTTTGACCACAATTCCACCTTTCAAAGAACTTTTGCTGGAGTAGATTGAAAAATAATTACAAAAAGACTATGAAGAAAAAATCAATGAAAATAAGAGAAGAAAAGAAAATATGAGTCAAAATAATAGAGCTAATTTAATAAATCCGAAAAGAATTTCAAAACCACTGCTCGTTGGTTATCTAGACTGAGAATTTTGCTTAAAGTTTTGTGGAGTTTGACCTTTGACCACCATTACACCTTTCGTAGAGCTGGGGCTAGTGCAAAGAAAACAATTGTGGCATAAAAGCCATGGAAAACAAGAAAATGGAATAAAGGAGAAAAGATGATTCAAAATGACAGTGCTGATACGATAATTCTAAAGAGTTTAAAAAAAATCCCATTGGTGATATAGATTGGGTATCTTGTTTATAGTTTTTGTGAAGTCTGACTTTTTACGACCTTTAAACCTTTCATACAGCTTTGGCTGGTGTAGATTAAGGAATTATGATAAAAACACAATGAAAAACAATAAAATGAAAAAAAAAAAAAACAAGAATAAAACCGAAAGGGTTATAAGAAAATCCTAAAATCCTAAATTCCAACAACAGCTTGCGTTAGTGATCTAGATTGAAAATATTTCTTAGAGGTTTTTGTGAAGGTTAAACTTTGATCACCATTTTACTTTTCATAGCGCTAAAGCTACCTTTTACCTCTAAAAATTTTGCCTTTAAAATGTTTAAATTTTCCTTTGCATATTTGAAAAATGTTACATAAAAAACCATGAACTACAAGGAAATGAAAAAAACAAAAAACAAAAATGATGAACCAAGCCCAAAGAGGTGAGATAATAAAGACCAAACAGAGTATGGGTAACTCATAAGAGTGGAAACTGGCACTATGGTAGACGAAAAAGATCCTTAACGCCATCTAACGTTTGGCGACACTCAACATTTTCCCCCCGTAATAATAAGAATAATTAATTTAATTTTTGTAGTTGATAAAACTAGCGTCGTAATAAGTGTGTGATCTCAGTTCATGACAGAGAAACAAATATAAAGCTTCAAAAATGACAAGTATCATCAAACGCTAGATGGCGCTGATGTTTCTTTTAAGATACTAGCGCCAGTTTCCATTCTTATAAGTCACCCACATTCATTGGCAAAGACTGAATAGACACAATAACCAGCAAAAAATTATGAATCATTAAAACAAGGCTATCCATTTAATTCTAAAAAAAATTCCCTAAAAAGGAATAGAAATTATAAAGGAAGATGGACGCCAAACCTGTCAAATTAGGAATAAAGCTTAAATGACTCACCTACTTGGTGAGTATCTACATATCCTTATAAGAATATCAAGAACTAGAGCAGCCATCTTTGTTTCATCGAGAATTACGTTGCCAGTTCCAACGAGTTTCCATTTCAACTGGGCAACACTATGCAAAGGTCGCCAGGTCTCCAATCCTAATGCCCATACCCTAGTATTAGGATCTATATGCTTTTGTTTGTACATATCACAAATTTCGTCAAAGTTAAATGGTCCTTGTTGCTTCTCTGACAGACGGCAATACCACTCTTTGTAAGATTGGCGCTTCATGTTGGGGCCAGCCTCAATGACGTTAGTCTGTGTATGTATCACTGCTCTGTAGAAAAGAGATTGGTAAAGAACAAACATTGATTCTTCGCACGCCAATATTAGGCTTTATTTAGTAAAATTCCAAAATCCAATCTTTCATCCTTAGTTCTATGACTGTCTATCTTAGTTCTGCCCTAGGAATGACTTATGGACGGATGATAGATAGACTTATCTATCAACAAATGAAATGACATTTTTTTTATGCAATCCTAAAAAGGACTTATGCCTGATTTGCCTCTCACTCACTCGGACTATCTGTCTTCGCCTTTTCTACAATTAGCCATGGTCGAATGCCCACAACTACTTGATTTTAATCAAGTCCGTTGATTTTGAATTAAAATCAAATAGTTGTGGGCATCAAGTCACGGCTAATTGTAGAAAAAGCCAAGACAGATAGTCCGAGTGAGGGAAGGGCAAAGTTTAAGAAAGGTTTTTTTGTGTCAAAAGAGGTTATATTTTTTTCACATACAATATTTTGCCCTTTTGGCATATTTTTTGGTTTTCTGAGGGAAAAGACAAATCCCCTTCGGTAAAGGAGAGATGTGATTGAAGCTTCTTTCCTTTATGGACTCCCTTGATCAATCAGTTAATAAGTAAAAGATTTGGTCATTGACTTATTGACTGATTTATAATCACATGCATTTCTAAATAATATAACAAACAGTGAAACAACAGTCTGCAAACAATTTCGACAATTCAGCACAGAAACAGAAGAATTCGGTGTGAGGCTTTTGTTGTATTTATACGGGAAATTTTGGAAATCAAAAAATAAATTATCCTTTCCTTTAGAATATTGAGTCTCACATATAAAAACAAATTTAACTCGTAAAACTTTTCCCAGGAGAAGAGGGGGGCTAAGAAAAAAGGAATGAAACTCAAAAATTAAAACGAACCTGGAATGAATTTGGAAAATTGGAATGAACCTGGAATGGACATGGAAAATTGGATGAACCTGAAATGAACCTAAAAAGTTGGAATGAACCTGGAAAAAAGGAATGATTGGCCTGCCAAATTTTGTTGCATTTACTAGGGGCAAGTTTACAAATGGAAGTAATAAATTTTAACACGTTTCTTGACATTACAAATTTATTGACAGAAAATCTTGTTCGACAAAATTTCCCAGCTACCTCATATAGAACATACTTTGGAAATACAGAATTAGAATCATGGGAATACTAACACTTTTGATACATTCCGTCTTAATAGCTCCATCGTAAAATATCAAATTTGAAAAAAAAGGACAAAATCAAAGTTAAAAAGTGCTTTCAGGAAAGCATTGTTTTTCAGATTTACACAGAAATACAGGGACATATCACGAATCAGGTTATTTGAGCTAATTTTGATATATGTTTTATGAAATCTGCAAAGTAACGATCTCTGTTCCTTTTAAGTTTCAACTTTAAGGTCTTTACTTCCGTAAGAAAACTTTGTAAGAGTTTGGATTTAAATAGAATTTGGACAACTTGGATATAAATATATTTAGACCCTTCATTAATTTTAAATATTAATTATCTAAAATTTAGCTAGTTATGAATATTTCTTTATGTGCTCGGCAACGCTGTACGTCTTAGCAGTGCTGTAATGCTATTGTTGCATTAGCGCCAATTTAAATCTGAGTAGGGTGTGAAGCTATTGGAAAAATAAAATTTTTAAATATATTAAAATAAATTAGTTTAACATAATTTAGTTGTGCTGCCATCTTCCGTTTGATTTTTTAATATAACTGGTTAATAAAATATTCAAAAACAAATTTTGGAACTGAACAAAGAACAATTTTTTAATTTATTTTTCCGGATCACAAAATTTGTGCTTTTGTGTTTGGTTGTTAGCATTATATTTGATTATATTTGTCTTCACAAAGTCTTCACAAACTCTTCACAAAGAATAGCTATATTCGTAGAAAGGTTTTATCTAGTTGCAGCAAGCATAAATTGTGAAATAAAAGATCGGTAACGTGACTTGTTAGGCTGAAGGTGCTTGATTCAACAGACTGTTAAGCTTATCTAAATTCTCTTATCTGGTAGGCTTATCTAGAAGAAGGCTTGAATTGATAGGCTGATAAGCTTATCTAGAAAATCTTATTTGATATTGTGCTTATGTTGTGATTGGTTGTTAGCATTATATTTGATGTATGGTTTTACAAGGCAATTCTTAAAATAGTTTAAAAATTTAACTTCCTCACATTTAGTCAATTCTATACATTTTCATCATTCATTTTTGTTGCCATTTTTTTAGTAAAATCCCTTCACAAGCTAAACTTTTAGCGTGCTGCTGATTTTTTTTTTCTGTATTTAATAAATTTTAGTACTACTAATAGATTTTTATTCTTGATAAGCCTATGTTGGAAGCCCAAAATTCCCACACTATTTTAGCAAGTACCCTACAAAATAAAAAAAAAGATGAAGTTAAAACTAATGTTGTTGTTTAAAGTAGTTCTTTCAAAGCTAATGTCATTTCATTAGAATTAGCAACTCATTAGATGTTTTTATGTTTAGATGTAAAGAATTTTTACAACATAATCCATATTTTATATTTGGCTTGAGGATTTTGCTGCATAATGCTAAATGGCGTTGGACTTTTTTTTAGACGAGCTTTGTCTTGTTATGGGACAGTAGACTAATTTTTAGCTGAAGAAACTTAGTACAATATTCGATGCCAGCCACCGTAGGGGCTTTTGTAGGTAGGACCACTATAGCAAGAACCTTTGTAGTCAAGCAGTATCATTAACCAATTAATGATATCGAAGACGAATTTGTTTTTCTCTTTTCTTAGTTCCCCATAATCTTTGGGCAAAATTTTGTTTTATGTTTTATACTGCGAGCAAGCGAAATCTTAAGGGGGGAGGGAGGTAATTATTTAGTTTTTTTTTAATAAACACCGTATTTAGTATAAAAATCATGTGTAAATAAGAAGAAGCTTTTGGGAAATGTTTCGCTTTTGGTGTATTAGTAAGTACTATTTATCTGCTAATTATATCTACATATTTTTTTTTATATATAATTCAATTCTTCTTTTATAATTTATAATTTTGGTGTGTTACGCTATTCGGTGTTGAAATTTTTCTCAAAGAGGAACATTAGTTTCCTCTTTTATCATTTACTCATAGCCTTTGGTAGATGTTATAAGGATTGGCTTACCCCCCCCCCCCCCAAAGAAAAAAAAACACAACTTCCAAAAAGTTCCCCTAAGAGGGATGAAAAAACCTCAAGAGGGGGGGGGAGGGCACTGAGGCTTAGCTTAAAATATACGCTTCCAATATAAAATGCTGGCGTTTTCCATCTATATTAGCCATCTTGTCAGACAATATATATTTATACACTTTTCTATTTTTATATATAGGCTATATGTATAGTTGTGCATTTTTCTCAAAACGGGGCTATATTTTTTTCTAAAAATTGGAATATTACCATTTCCATCTAAATAGATCCCAGCCCTGGAAAAATTCGTTTCTTCCTTCCAGGCCCCTTACTATTTTCATAAATCGTCTGCTGACTGAAAATATAGGCCCCTTAAGATTGAAAGCCTTGAGCATAAGCAAGGAGTTTCAAAACGCAATTTGCCGGTTGACAAATCAGTTGATTCCGTGCTGCTAGAAAGAAATTCCCGTCAGATAGATGTGGAGCGATCCTCGGATTCTTAGTTGCTTCGCATTAAATGCTAAGCATTGTGGCAGAAACCTTATACTAATAATTTGTATAATAGGGGACTGAGCTTCAGTGATTATTGTTCGTTTAATAAGATTGTTTGTAATATGATAATTGTTCATTTTCTGATGTAAAAAAATAAAAACGATCCAGATAGGTCATGACTTTGGAAAAATTCTTTTGGAGCCTTAATTAATTTTTGAAAAACATTTTTCACAGAATGATATCACAAATACCCAGAAATCCAATACACTGATAGTTTAATTATCTAAACCGAATCAAATTAAGTGAAACTAAAGCTGTTTTGTGAAAGAGATTAAAAAAGTACCTTTATTTTCACCTTGGCACTTACTCTTTCTAAGGGACAGAGCAGATGGAGAGACATCCAACTCCTCAACAATAGATTCAGGTGTGGGAAGAGGTTCAGGTGTCCCCTGATGCTTAATATATTAAAGGATCAGAATATCAGTGGTGCAAATAATATTTACTTATTTCAGTGCTAGTACAAAACTTTGTACTTGTTCTTTCACTTTTCAGAATCTAGGAAGTGACGCTTTTACGATTTGTTTCAACGAAAATATCAAAAAAAGTAATTTTCAAAATATAGAGAAGAAGCGAAATATTGTCCCCTTCCCCAATCGGCACTTCCTACCCATAAGGAAGATTTGAGGGAGCGACCACCTCCTTTTCTTTCTCCGTAATTTCATCTTCCTTGGATTTTTTATGGTTGTAATTACAACCACTGGAAAGAGGTTTCCTTACAAAAGAAGAACACCACAGAACGGGGCAGCTACTTATTTCTTTCTTTTTTTAAATTTATTTCTTGAAGCTACTTTTTTTTACTGTATTCTATAGCATGGAGGAATAATTCGGTCAAATTATTTATGGCCAAAACATCTTTTAGTCTAAAACTAAAAAACAATATTAGTGAAGTAAATAATAATAAGAACAATAACAACACTAACAAAAATTGATAACAATAAAATACAAAAATAGAAGAAAATAGAAGAAGAGAAGAAGGAAGAAGAGAAAAAGAATAATAGAAGGAGAGGAAGATTGGAAGGCTTGCCTGTTTGTATGCAGATGTGCAAGCGTCAATAAATCGATCAAGACTCGAATTCCGTTTGCATCAATTAATTCCTTGGTGTTACTCTTTAGCAAAATCAGCTTGGCAATAAACTGAAGCAATCGATCTCTTTCTGAACGATCCGTACACTGAAAGAAAGGAAAAAAACATTAATATATATTCTTTAAAATTCCACTTGCCTAGCTAGAGTTCTGAAAATTGTGTTTCGTTTTTCATTTTTTTTTTTTTTGGGGGGGGGGGGAGGGCTTAATTCGGAACATGGTTAAGTTGCTTGATTTGATAGACTGAAGTTGCTTGATTTTAAAAGCTAAAGTTCCTTGAAAGGATAGGCTGCAGTTTCTTGATTTGATAGGCTGAAGGTGCTTGATTTGATAGGCTGATAAGGTTATCTAAATTCTCTTATATAATAGGCTTATCTAGAAGAAGGCTTGAATTGGTGGGCTAATAAGCGTATCTAGAAGAACGTGACTTGTTAGGCTGAAGGTGCTTGATTCGACAGACTGTTAAGCTTATCTAAATTCTCTTATCTGGTAGGCTTATCTAGAAGAAGGCTTGAATTGATAGGCTGATAAGCTTATCTAGATAATCTTATTTGATATGCTTATCTAGAAGAATGTGCTTGATTTGAAAGGCTGACAACCTTATGTAGGTGGGCTGATCTAGAAGAAGGCGATTGGATAGGCTAAGTGTGCTTGATTTGATATGCTGAAGGTGCTTGATTTGATAGGCTGAAGGTGCTTGAGTTGATAGACTGATAAGCTTATCTAGACAGTCTTATGTAATAGGTTTATCTAGAAGAAAATGCTTGATTTGATAGGCCTAAGTTGCTTGATTTGATAGGCAGAAGTTGCTTAATTTTAAAAGCTGAAGTTGCTTCAAAGGATAGGCTGCAGTATCTTGATTTATAAGCTGAAGGTGCTTGGTTTGATAGGCTGATAGGGTTATCTTAAATAGTTTTATTTGACAGGCATAACTAGAAGAAGGTTCTTGATTTGATAGGCTCAAAGTGCTTGATCTGACAGGCCGAAGTTGATTGAGTTGATAGGCTGAAGGTATCTCCATCCTTCGTATCTCCGTAATAAACTGAAGTAATGCAGCTTTAGGAATCATATAAGTAAGTATTAATGATTGTTTTTAAAGCAGTTTTTATGGCTTGCTTCAGATTAAGCAAAACCTTGTCCCCCCCTCCTCATGCTCGTATCAAAGATTTTAAATCTTTGAAACAAACGCGTCAAAAAACTTTTGTTACTTTTTTTTACCAATCGGACAAAAGCCTCCAGGGAGGGGGGCTGAAACTAGGTACTCCTCCCTCCATATTTTTCTGAAATGGCAGCTCTACAAGATTCAAACTATCTCTGAGGTACCCCCACACAAATTTTGAAAACTACCGTTTTGTATTTTCCTTAAAAAGATTCGAAAATTACTGAAATCCCCCCCCCTAGATTTAAAAAAAAAAATGCACATTCATTAAAAAATCCTTACCCCCTTACATTTTCGGGAATTGGCGCCACTGGTAGCACAAAACAAAATGTTGAGCATTAACGTTTCTAAAGTATACAATACGTAGTTGAGAAGAGGGCAAGGGCAGCTTTGGAGAAAGTACTATTTCAAGGTCAGCATAAAAGGTCTAGTTATAAAATCGATAATTAAAATGAGAAATGAACTACCACACAAAGGAGATAAAATTGTTTCACTTCGTTTACCTTAGCCTACAGAAACACCTCTAATTCATGCATAATGAGGCAGATTTGGATATTATTTTAGCAGATAAGTTTACTTCTATGTTAATAAGCAGCAATAGGCTATAGGCTATTTGCCAAGGTATTTAAGCAACTAGTCTGAAGAATTTATCCGTTTTAAATAAAGAGTCAGCAATCATTTTTCAGACGAACTTTAAGACATATTTTAAAGAAACTAGTTCAGCTAGGCGAGAGATACGTTTACACTTTTAGGAATTGACATCGGGGCAGACTCATCAAAGTTTCATTCATCTGGCTTTTTTACTATCATTAAAATTCCAGAGGAATTATGTCGAGGAAGGGATTGTTTACCCTTAAGGTGGCGAATGAAGTCCACCAGTCTCATTCGTATAACACGTCTCACTCTTTCCACCACAAGTATAAATAATGGAGAAAAGCAAAAAAAAAAAAAAAAAAGGCATATGAACCAATAATCCCTTTTTTAGGCCAATAGGACCATTTGTTGCGATTTTACTGATTACTTATTACATTTACCTAAAGCCGTGTCCAGGGAAATTGGGGAGTATCCAATTTGAATCCCCAATTTATATAAAAGTAACAAAAATACATATAAACAAATTTTTGTTACGTTTTGTAATGTCTTTTTTTGTCCACCCCCCCCCCCCAAAAAAAAGAAACCCCCACCCGGAAAAAAATTCTAGATATGGCATTGCATTTAGCTATTCATCTAGTGGCAACAACATCAGGATCAACGAGTTCGAAATTTGCAATAACATGAGAATGTCTATA
The DNA here is from genome assembly GCF_049724085.1 of Artemia sp. Qi Xiang Cuo. Taxonomy (NCBI): domain Eukaryota; kingdom Metazoa; phylum Arthropoda; class Branchiopoda; order Anostraca; family Artemiidae; genus Artemia; species Artemia sp. Qi Xiang Cuo. Next base: position 17,168,424 of record NC_142803.1, read on the forward strand.
TGTAAGAACGAGGCAGATGAAAAAACGAAAAAAAAGATGACATTACTCTAGTCAATATTTAGTGGATTTTGATCACTTTTAATGATCACTTTGATTATTAAAATGTAAGGGAGAGCAAGGAAAGCAAAATGATGTCACCAATACGCCCGCCATCTTAAAGTCCACTAGCCAATTTGGCGTAGCAAGGTTTTCCCAAGGTAACCTATTTGGTGTAGACTAGATTTTTACTTAAAATCATTCTTTTTTTAATTGAGGGTCAATTACTACTTTCAGAGAAATTTTAGCTTTAACCCTATATAACTGTTAATTAATGACATCAATTATTTCCTTTTTTCAAATTTTACGCTTTTTAAATAAAGTTTATTGCGGAACTGACAATTTAATCCCAATTTGCTTCAGTCAGCTAGCTAATTAATTGATGAATAATTTATCTTTCGAAGATATGTTAACAATCTTTCTCCCTCTGAACTGCACTAATGACAAAAGCTGGAAATCCCCTCCCCAAAGACTCAGCAACCTAACCAATATAAAGAAGGAACATTTTCCTTTGTTAAATCACCAAAGATCCAACTCTTATAAGTTTTCTCTTCTCTTGGGGAGATACGACAAAAAGGGAATACTGCGCCTTTGATTTTTCTTTTTTTGCGTCACCTTGTACAAGTTAATCTTACTAAGCCGGTTTTCCGGCGTCAAAGCCTAGCAACATCATGTTTTAAGTTTTTGAGAAAATCACAAAATTATTTTTCCTACTTTTGGAATGGGAGAAATAGATGAAGCTACAAAATTTAATGTAAGTTTTTCAAATTTCATTTTTCTTGTTGCTGCATCATGTTTTATTTTCTTGTATATATGTTTATTTATTTTTATTTTCTATGTTTTATTTTCATGTATACATTTTTCCTGTGGCAACATCATGTTTTTAAGTTTTTGAGAAAATCACAAAATTATTTTTCCTACTTTTGGAAAGGGAGAAATAGATGAAGCTACAAAATTTAATGTAAATTTTTCAAATTCCATTTTTCCTGTCGTTGCCCCCAATTTTTGTTTCGACGCAGGTGCTAGCTGGTGTAATTCTGGTATCCGTACTAGGTTCCAGCTGTAGAACACCAGTGAGTTATGTTTCTACCCCCTTTGGAAACTTGGTCGTATCTCAGAAGCATAACATATAGAAGCATTCTTGCTGCAGCATTATCCTCAGCATATCGAGATTGGGACAGATCCATCATTAACCCAAATTTGCGTTTTTACAAAGATATTAGGTTTTTTTTTCATGTTATGTAAATGCGAGGTAGATACTTGTCACACATTGTCTGTTCGACATAGTTAATTACTGTTGTAATTCTAGTATCCGTACTAGGCTTTGGCTGTGGAAAATCAGTGAATTCTATTCCTACCCATCGTAGATACTAGGTCGTATCTCAGAAAGCCCCCCCCCCTTCCCAAAATAATCCAAATGTGATGTTTTACTCGACCTGACGAAATTGGGAGAGGTCTCTTTCTAACTCAATATTACGTAGAAAATTTCGGAGACCACAATACCTTTCCATGACGATAAAATAAAAGTTTTATTTTAACTCAATATACAACTTTTATGCATATATTAGGTTTGTAGAAATTGTGTATATTCTATATAGGTATCACAGAAATACTAGGGCCACTCATTTCTATTCAACATAGGTAGCAGTTGTTATAATTCAAGTATCCGTACTAGGTATTGGACGTGGAACATACATAAATTCTGTTGACAGACAGAAAATTTCTGATTATAGTATTGGACGTGGCGTGTCGAGATTAGTGGCATATATTTTTGTGGCACCTTTGCAAAATCATAAACGAATTTTCACAAGTGATAAAAGTTGAGATTTTTCAGTTTTCATTGTAGCAATCAGCCTCCCCCCCATAATATTCGTGTTTTTTTTGTTTTTTTTTTAAGTATGCCACACTGGGTTTAAAATTAGATGTGGAAATTTTGCTGGACTCGTATGCGAATTTGCATAGTATTTGGTAAGAAATTAGCCCTTTTTCTTGTATTTCCGTGGAACAATAGAGACAAAAATTCGTTTCTGAGATACACATTTTGGATTTTTTTTTTTTTTGTGGAAGGTACTAAGTTTTGACAAAGGGCAGCCGAAGTACTAACCTTATCAAGCATTGCGATTATATACTTCGTATCATGAAAAGGTCCTATTTCATTATAATATTTTCCATAGACAACGGTCATAGCCTGTAAACACATACACTTCATGCTTGGCTTTGATGAGAGTAGAAATCTATGGTAAAGATCATTGAAAAATTCAAACCTGGAAAAGAAAACACGTAGATTACCCGTGGCATTTTCCTTAGCCCTTCTAAAAAAACTTACAATATGACCTCGGGTTACACTTCCACTCTGCCACACTGCCAACAAAATAACAATAATTAGGAAAAAATAAGAAATTTCTTTTTCCAGTGAGCGTGAAAACTTGATGCATCCAGAAAATATTGATGCAAAACGTAGATTTTTCCAGCAATTGCAGACCAGTGCTGATTTTGTTATTCCTATGCTGGACTTTTTTTTTAGTTGGTGACGTCAACAATCTTGAGATGGAACCAATTTGCTCCTCTCTTAAAGTTAACGTTAAGCAAACAGTTGAAATACCAATTTCTACGCGAAACACCTCACCAGATGTCATTCTAACTAATAGCAATAATTTTTACAGCCCCCCCCCTTAGCTTTGGCTCCATTAGGTGGGAGTTATCATCTTTACCTCTTCTTGCCCCCCCCTCTTCAAGTTTTAAGCATTCATTCTCAATAACTAATGGCGCTTATCGCCCTCTCCAAAATTCTGGTCTTCTTTCTTTTGAAACATGGCCGAGTACTGAAGATTGGTCTGATATTTACAATTTGCAAATCTCGAAAAAAATAGCTACTTTCCACAAAAAGCTAATTTCTTTCCCAGAAAAAAAAAAGATTTGAAAAGTGCTTGAATGATAAACTTTTATTAATCAAACCATAAAAATGCTAAGTAGAAACAAATTGAGTCTTTTCGGAAACGGTAAACGAGATGAAGCTAATAAACTGAATAAAACAATTAAAATGGAAATACGTAAATCTGCTCGATCCAACTACAAAAATAAGATCAAAGAATTGTCTACTAATAAACCAAAAAATTGGTATTCCAAGGTTAAAAAGCTGTGTGGCAGGGCTCTAGACCAGCTTAGTTTCAACCTTCCTGAATCCTTTGAAGCTACTTCCAATAATCTTACCAGGTTCCTCGCTTCCATCGTCCAGAGCCTTCCGACATTGTCTTATCAATTACCAACAGATGATGTTTCACCTTCTTTTCCCTCTATCTCTCCGTCTGAAATTGAGAGAAAAATTGGAAAACAAAAAAAAAATCAGTGTTTGCCCTTTGGATATCCATTTTTTCTTTTTAGTGCTTTCGGTGACATTCTTTCAAAGCCATTGTCTGTCCTTTCGAATGAGATTACTGAGTCTGGCCAATTTTCAAAAACTAGAAGCAGGGTTTCATAGCCCCCTTAAAAAAGAAAGACGGAAAGTCTAGTTTTGAAGGTGTTCATCCTATTTCTCTCACTCCTATATTCCTGAAACTATATGAAGGATTCCTTGCAGATCCGCTAAAAGAAAAAATCCTACCTCTTACTGACCTGAGGTAACTCGGGAACCGCAAATTCAATTCTACCTCCCATTACCTTGTTTTTTTTATTGACTTAATTGGAAAAATTCTCAAAAAGCCTAATTGATGGCTAAATTTTATTTCCATTGACCTTCAAAAATTTTATTTCCATTGACCTTCAAAAAACATTTGATCTTGCAAACCACAATATATATCTTGAGGGACTTGTCACTGAATTCAATATTAAATCCTTTCTGGTCGAATTGGTTGCCTCTTTCTAATCAAATATATAACAGGTAGTCAAATATCAGAATCATTATTCCAGCCCCCTCCCTGTCAAGAATGGAGTACCGCAAGGCGCTCTCCTAGGTCCCCTCCTTTTTTCAGCTATAATTAACAACCGAGGCAAAAAATTTCCTGCCAGATGGAAATTTGTGGATGGTCTAACGGTTGTTGAAACCTGCTATAGAAATTTAATAGGCAACACTATGGGCATTCTCATTGACATTGCAGATGATTCCTAAAATTTAGATAATGAGAGTAAACTCCTCTATATCAATGATAATGAAAATGTTTCTTTAATACCACACCCCATATTCTGACCCTATCCTCCCAGAAATTTCTGTGTTATCCTTTAGATTACTTCGCGTCACAATTCCTTCTAATTTAAAGTGGGATATCCATGTTAAAGATATTATCCATAGAGCTGATGTGCCTATTTCCCTCCTTAAGCTCCTAAATAAATTTAGTGTCCCCACTTTCCATTCTTTAAGGATTTATACTTTCTTTGTCCGCCAGCATATTGAATATGCTTGTCGCGTTGGGCACCCTGGCATCTCCCGGAAAGAATCACAAAAAATTGAATCCACCCAAAAGAGAGCCCTGACCAGAATTTTTAAAGAAGCTAAGGTCCCATATTCAATTCAATTGAATTCTGTTTATTACAAAATGATATAACACATAACATTACTCCAAGTAGCTGCCCAAAGAAAGACATAAAAGAACTTGATACTGGACGACCACGTATAGGCCAGTAGCAAACACTTAACAAATAAAACTCTTAACAAACGAACAAAAAAAAAAAAAAAAAAATGGAAATAAATAATGATAAATAAATAACCAAATAATGACCAATCTCTAATTATAAAAAAAAGACCCAAAAGAAAATTTTCCGTTTTTCTTTTAAACAAACCAAGGTGCTCCTCCGCCCGAATGCTCACTGGAAGAGAATTCCAAACCTTAGGACCTATATATCTGACAGAAAAACCTGCTCTAGTTCCACTTCTATATTCAATGACTAGATTGCCAGCATTGCGGGTACTATAACTATGAAGTGATTTATTTTCTCTGTAAAAACCATGAATTACCTCAGGACTGTTACAATTCCAACACTGATACGAAAATATTCCTGCTTGGTAGTCATGAAGTTGCCCAACATAAAGCACTTTAAGTTTAACATACTCTCTTCTTCGAAACAAAAAGCCAGATTGGATATGCTTGAGCGCAGGAGTTATTTTTCGCCAAAAGACACTCCCCACCCAGATTCCACCCATCTCGGATTGTTTCTGTACCCGTTCCTATCTTGTTCCCCATTCGTTGCTTTGGCTTCAGATATGAAAAAATGTATGACCCCTTCATTACAGATAAAATAAACCAAATATTCTGCTAATTTTCCTCTTTTGTAATTTAGTACTAGTGTTGCCCAAGTTTTATATTTTATTCGCTTGTTTTGCCCCCCCCCCTTTTTTTATCCTTCCCTTTAATTTTTTTAATGTATATATTATCTAGGGGCTTGTTTTTAGAGGGGCTAAGCTATGGAATTCGTTAAATGAGAATATTAAAATAGTAATTTAAATGAATTTAGAAGGATGTTGAAGATTGAATTGTTTTCTAAATATGATTTTAACGATTAATGTAATAGGATGCATAGTTGATAGATTAAATTGGTATTAAATCATTATGTAGTGTTTTGTTTTTATTGAGGTGTGTTAAGGAAGGAGTTGAGTGTGGAGTGTTAAGCGAGTGATAGTAGGGCATATGATGTTGAAGTTGTGTTTTGTTTTTATTGAGGTGTGTTAAGGAAGGAGTTGAGTGTGGAGTGTTAAGCGAGTGATAGTAGGGCATATGATGTTGTAGTTGTGTTTTTTTTTTATTGAGGTGTGTTAAGGAAGGAGTTGAGTGTGGAGTGTTAAGCGAGTGATAGTAGGGCATATGATGTTGTAGTAGTGTTTTGTTTTTATTGAGGTGTGTTAAGGAAGGAGTTGAGTGTGGAGTGTTAAGCGAGTGATAGTAGGGCATATGATTTTATAGTTGTGTTTTGTTTTTATTGAGGTGTGTTAAGGAAGGAGTTGAGTGTGGAGTGTTAAGCGAGTGATAGTAGGGCATATTATGTTGTAGTTGTTTTTTGTTTTTATTGAGGTGTGTTAATGAAGGAGTTGAGTGTGGTGTGTTAAGCGAGTGATAGTAGGGCATATGATGTTGTAGTTGTGATGTGTTTTTATTGATGTGTGTTAAGGAAGGAGTTGAGTGTGGAGTGTTAAGCGAGTGATAGTAGGGCATATGATGTTGTAGTTGTGTTTTGTTTTTATTGAGGTGTGTTAAGGAAGGAGTTGAGTGTGGAGTGTTAAGCGAGTGATAGTAGGGCATATGATGTTGTAGTTGTGTTTTGTTTTTATTGAGGTGTGTTAAGGAAGGAGTTGAGTGCGGTGTGTTAAGCGAGTGATAGTAGGGCATATGATGTTGTAGTTGTGTTTTGTTTTTATTGAGGTGTGTTAAAGAAGGAGTTGAGTGTGGAGTGTTAAGCGAGTGATAGTAGGGCATATGATGTTGTAGTTGTGTTTTGTTTTTAAACTCCTTCTGAGGTTTATGATAAATTGTTTTCTTTTTTCTTTTTTTTTTGGATTTGTTTGGTTGTCCATTTTCCAAATCATGCTGTGGCATTTGGAGGGGGTGTGTTTATATTAAGTTTTTTGTTAATAATCGATATTAAATGAATAAAAAATAAAAAAAATAGGTATATGGGCATGGTTTTATGCTTTTTCTGGGAATTGTATTTTACTTCTTCTATTGGTCTCATTTAACATTCTTCTGTAAATAAGTTCTACCCGTTCATGGGTTTTTAGGAATTATACTTTTGTTTACTTGTTTCCAATTCTTTAACTTTTTTCCTTTTATTTAAATTAAAAATCTGCAAAAACTTGCCATTAAGATCGGTCATGGTCCAAACTGTCCAGAACAAGATAAAAACATTTCCACTTTTTAACGTAAGTTTTTGATTCTCATATTATATTTCAAATCCAAATGCCCAAGGGGTATAAAAAACTGAGAATAAAATCTACAAATAAAAAAATGGCATGCCAAGAATTAAATCTCTCCAGGCACAACTTATCGAACTCCCAAAAATCCTTAAGCGAGTCCTAATCTATTGGGTGTATTTGCATACGATTATTTAGTTCAAAAAAGGCATCAGGCCCATGATTGATATGATATAATTTTATTACAGGAGTAAACCAAAACATGGTATTTCACAAACTACAAAAAATTACATAATAATAAGAGAACTACTAAAATCCAAAAATCCAAAAAAAAAAAAAAACCCACTACTAAAGGAAACTACTAAAATACATAGGAAAAATACACACTAATATCAACTATATATCACAAGTCCAACGATTGGTCGTGGCCTGTAGGGTACAGGAGACCCCTATGATTAGAATAAAAACATTAAAATATTTAAATCACAATCAGATTTTGGAACGTAATTCAAAATATTAATGTAGCTCGAAATCGAAGGCTCTTAACTTACTTTTTATGCTATACACCAACATGAGCCATATTATACCCTAAGAAGGTAATATTATATTCAATTAAAGTTTATTATAATTTAATATGTAATAAATTCAATACATACAATAATATATATATATATACCTAACATGTCACCATTTAACCTTGCATAAAACGGACAAAACTGACTGAATAAAAGCAGAGAAAAAGAAATTTCGGGAATTCACAGGTGAATAACTAGTGGACATTCATCGATATTTCTTTATCTGATTGATATTCGTTCTATGAGACCAAATTCTCTACCAGACATCCAACTTGAATACAAATATGTGAAGAGCTTGACCAATTTTGTATGCATTCCCTGACTCCGACTATACCGTTTCTGTGACGTCTGTGGCTGATGCTATTACACGCCTTAACCCAAAGCTGTCACGAGGCATGGATGGAATTCAAGTTCTACATATCAAAAATGGATACCTGCGCTTTTAGAACATCTCACGTTACTACTGCAGATACTTTTTACACAAGGTTTGGTTCCGTCAAAATTCCCAAAATGGGAGATCTTTCTCCTATTCCGAAAAAACAAAACATAGACATAGAAACATAGAAAAACATAGACATAGTTAAAAATTAACATTACAACATTACATGTTAAACATAGACGTAAAAAATGGCACAAAAGAATTACAATATCGGTATGTTCATGTATGTATAGGTGTCAGTTTGAGTTTTTGTGTGGTTGTTCCGCTCGGTTGAACATCTGCAGGGAGAATATTGCGGTGGGCTTGTCTTGACACCAATGCTGTTACATAACTTACGATAAGATTGCTTAGTCTGCTTGAGGTACTGAATTTCAAATTTATTTATTGTTCCTTGGAAGAGAATAACACAGCATGTCAGAATAATTCTAACTGCCCTTTTTCGTACTGACTCTAGGTTCTACATTAGGTACGCTGTATGTGGTATAGAAGGGCCCGTACTACATACTGCTCATTATTCTGCCATTGCCTCAGAGGACATTTTATTTCAATAAATATGTCCTCAAAGGTCAAGACCAGTGCAATATATCTTGCGTTCTCTCTGGCCTCAGTATCTCCTTAGTCACTTATACTGATGTCATTTTTTCATGATATACTGATTATACTGATGTCATTTCATGATATCATATATCATGATTATACTGATGTCATTTTTTCACTTATACTGATGTCATGTCATCAGCCGAACTTTGGACGAAATTTTAGAAACTTTCCAAGAACTACAAACAGAATACTTAAAATCTGGTGTTGAATTAAATGCTGAAAAGTCCGACGTAGTGCTTTTTAACTGGAAAAGCCCATTTTATCATAAAATTGTACTTAATTCGAAGATCCGCCCGTCCGACCAAATCGTTTATCTTGGCATTTCCACTGGATATACAATTTCTTACATTCGTCATCTCCTAACAGAACACATCAAATGCCGTAAATCAGCTGCATATTTTGAGGGTGGTAACTTGGAGTTCCCGGGGATCCTGAAAACGACTGTAAAAAGGTCAATCAGGCAGTTAAGTAAAAATGTAAATGAAGCGTTGACATGAATGAGTGAAACTTGATATTTATGTTATTTTTCTTGTGGAGTGTGATTAAGAATACTGTTCTGTATGGCCTGTTTTTTGGCTTATAATAAAATTATTATTATTATTATTATTATGCTTCCATAGTCTCTGCTAAGCTCCGTTTTAATCGCCGTTTTCTGGCAACGCTGTTGCTCTCCCCACATCTTCTGCATTGCACCTTTCTGGAAGATTCTTACAAATGCTGATGAATTAAAATTCCGCTCCACTTTCTTCCATTTCGCAAAATACCTGCTAAGATACGCAATTTGGACATGTAGTTCAAAGCTAATCAATAGTCTTCATATAGCAGATCCAACTATAGTTGTTGCTAAGCTTACACAAAAATAAAACCAAAAGATTGCAAAACATGCTTGGAACCAACTTCTACTACACCAGTTTTATTGTCATGGTTGTATAGTGCTCTTTTTCTTTCTCTTTTTGTAGTGCACCTTCATTTTCTTTTTGTATGGAGACGGGTTTTCAATAAATAACAATATATAGTCTCAACTTCATACCCGTAGCGGTACCTGAGATATCGTAGATACGAACACTTGACGACCTGAATGCAGATATCGTCTTCTAATTAAGTTTAGCATCCCCTTCACCACTACCTGGAAGCTTCAACTTAGCACCCTTAGACATTACTGAGATTTTCCAGACAAGTCTTTTTGAAAACCTGGATACACCTAGTGTCTTTTTATTAAATTCAATATCCCTCTCAGCATTCTAGTCATTCAGTTTTTTTTTTCAAACTTGAGCTTAAAGGGATGGTGGCTGAGGAGAACAGCGACCACTCATAAACAGGACAATTTCAGTTGGTTTAAAGTTTTAATTTAATTTCATTTAAGATAAAAAAAAACTCATGGTTTTTACTTTACTTATAGTTTCAAAGCAACAATTAGTAAAATTCACTGTTTCTGATGACGTATTTCGATCGTTTGTGATAACTAGTGATTAAAATGTTTTACTCTTCAATTCAAACAGTTTGAAACGTCACCTGAAACGTCAACCCGACACCCTATATATCAGCCATAGCACTAGAGGATCTTTTTTTTATTCAAACAGATTTACATCAATAACCTTCACATATTTAAATATTAGAAGGAGAAGAAAGAAACTACTACAACCACTAGCAACTGACCACGGCACCAAGCCGCCTGAGACCAACACAGCTACGCACGCTCCTCCTCCATCCTAATATATTCAAACTCTCCCTCTTTACAACCTCCAAGGAAGCTCCCATTTTATTAAATCTTTCATTACGACATCCTCCCCCCCCCCAGCCGCGGACGACCTGCTTTCCGTTTAGCCCTAGACGGTTGGCCGAAAAGGACAATCTTTGGCAATCTGTCATCTAGATGTTTTACCAGGTAATCTGTAGAAAGCGAGATTGAACCACACTTTTCATACACCCTACTGTTTGAAACATGGTCAGTCATCCGGGTAGTCAGAATAACCCGTAGGCAATTTCTCTGGAAAACATCTAGTAAATCTTCATCCGCTTTTCGGAGCGCCCAAGCTTCAGAGCCATATTTGACCACTGTTATCACCGTAGCTTCCAACATTTTAATCTTGGTTCGCAGACTTATCTTCGTATTCTTCCAAACCTTTTTAAACTGTGAAAAAAACACCCTGAGCCGTGGCTACTCTACTTTTAACATTTTCCCTGCTCCAACCGTCTTTACTAATAATACCACCAAGGTAACTCACAAAACCTCTAAAAGTTCATTCATTTTGCTCACACTTTAATCTAGGATGCTTATCATCAGCATAATCTAAGTTCAGGAAAGTCTTCCCCATTTGATTCCGTATTCTCCCATTGCCTTTTCCGTGGTCCTTAAAACAAAATCCATCCAAATGATCCATAAAAAGAAACTCCAGAAGAAAAAAACTACTACACATATAATTCCCCCTCCCCCTTCCGCAGAAAAAACAATATTGCAATGGACTAGTTTTAAACTACTTATTGGAACTGTTTTAATGAGGGGGAGAAAATACTTTGTAATTTTTTTTGGAATTATCTACATAAAATCAGTTGTGTACTTTCTCCAAATTTAGGTTTTTGAGCATGTTCTCTTGATTTAGCGTTAAAATCTTTTCAAAAGCTAGAAATTATATAATACGGACAATAAAAATTTGAGAAAACAATATATGATGAAGTAATAATAGTATTACATATGTTAGGGAAATATTAGCTGTCCTTGGCCAAACCTACACGTATAATTTTTTTTGTGGGGGAGGGGGTAGCAATCCATAGTATTAATTTCAAATTGAATTACCCGCAAAAAGCCTTGTTTCTTCTGCAAATGTATATTCCTGATGCGGTTCCTTTCTTCAGTATCGTCAAATTATCATGTAGAGAGGGGGGGGGGGGTACAAAAAACCTTACAAACCACATCAGAAACTTTTTTATATGCATTTTGTTATTCTTTACAAGTCGGAGATAATTTCGTGAGAGAGGGTTCAAACCAGCTAACCTCCTCCCCTGGATACGGCCTTGAGCAGGGGAGTTAAAAAAGGGAAATTAAATAAATGTAAGAGTACACATAAAAATGATAAAGAAAAAGAAAAAGAAAGAAAACGCACATTTGATTTCACCAAACAAGGATTAGTGGAATTCCTGTTCAATTTTGGCACCTACACCTGAACTTAAAGCGTACTTCGAAGTCTCGATAAAACTTCCTGTCAGAAAAAAGAAAATATCCCAGAAAATAAAGCTCTTGTTGGATAATCCTTAGAATAATTAACATCTAAATAAAATAACAATGGGATAGAATAAACAAAAAAGAATAAAGACCAGGAAAAGATGAAGGAAGAAAAAGTAATAAAAAAATACAATGAAAATAAAATAAACTAAGCCATCTTATCAAGAAAAACTTTGAATGGGCTCATTGGAAAATATGGAAAGGGGGAAAACATAGGACATAAAACGATGATATGTGTGAGGCAGCAATTTTTGCTGCTAGATCTTGGGCTGCAGTTTTGCTACTTAAATTTTGACAGTAATCAAAATTTTGGTTTCAAAATTCGAAGAAATTTCTGCAATGATTAGTACCAATATTTTGCACTGTATTGAGTTAGCATACGGCTCAGTGCAGTAGTACATATTACACAACTGAACATAACAGAAACTTTGAAAAACAATAAAAACAAGACCGGAGTGTCCATTTATTTTTAAGCGATAGCAGAGACCAAAAAGGAGAAAGAGCAAGAATATGAAGCATAACAAGGGAAGAATACAATTTTGCGCAAACATGACGATTACAAGAAATCTTCGAAGATATAAGCCCAGAAGAAGATTCCCAGTAACAAGTAAAATATACTTACGCTTTCCTACTATGTCTCTTCTTTGGGCTGTCTACTCCTCCTTCAGGAGATACACCTTCGCATATTAAGCTATCACCTACATCTCCTTCTTCAAGCAGAACACGAAGATAGTAGTCCCCTATCTTAACTTCGTCGGATAAAGAGGGGTAAGATACCTCAAATTCTTGATAGTTCCAAGATACGTTGATATGGCTATGATTATCTACATCTCTGTTAAGGATCCCCATGTTTCTATCTTGATCAAACGCTCTTAGTTCATTTTCAAGGGATTCTCGAAGCTCTTCCCTGGTCTGAAATGTAATTTACTATTAAAAGCAGCAACATTTAGGGAGGGGTCATTGGCAAGATGGTCCTACATGTGGGCAAGGGCAAGATGGTCCATACTTTGTCCTACGTGTGGAGTGTGTCCTACGGTTAGACTAACGGTTACATGTGTCCTACGAGGGGGCATGGGCAAGATGGTCCATACTTTGTCCTACGTGTAAAGTGTGTCCTACGGTTAGACTAACAATTACGTGTGTCCTACGAGGGGGCATGGGCAAGATGGTCCATACTTTGTCCTACGTGTGGAGAAATGGTTGACAGTGAGGGTCATACGATGTGTGGAAGAATTGATTGAGTTGCTAAAGGAAGTGTAAAAGGAATGCATGTTTAGTGAAAGATGACTGGTGGTTATTGTAAGGGATGAGATTTCTGTGAGTGTTGTCTGGCTAGCAATTGAGCATGGAAATATATTTTTGTAATTTGTTTAATGGTCTGTTTATGTAGTTTGATTTAATTTTGTACCGCAATGGCGATGCACCTCATTGTGTCACCGACTATCTTTCATAGCCTGGATACAACCTCTGGTGCACTTTTTATGGTGGCAGTATTAAGATGTGTATGATCTCTTTGCTGTTGGGTATTGGGTATTTACTATTGAGTATGAGGTCTTGCACATGAGAATTAAGATAATTTGCATTAGATTTAGAAAACCTTCAGAAATGTTAAAAAATTTATTTAACTTATATAAAAACAAAAGTTTTACATCATTATCATTATACAACTGAGATACTAAGTTGAAGACTAAGGTGCAACAAGACATACTAATATGGAGATACTAGGATGGAGTTAAGGCATGTCATGTACAAGAGGCATTCAAAATGCACGGGTTTTGGCTAAAGACAACTATTTTCTTGAACTATGAAGAGGTGTATTGTACACTTTTTAGGAGGTTGAAAACTCTGCCAGGAGCCTGTTATGTACAACTTTGGAAGAAATTGAGAGCAGAATTAGCAAAAAAAGTTCAGGAAAGCTGCGTCGTGGAATCCTCTTCCGTCGTGGAATCCTCATTCTTCACATATTGCAAATAAGGTTTGAGAGAATCTCAGGGGAAATTTCAGCGCAATGATTCTCATAGCCCGGATCTGACGTTTTTATTCCCTAAACTCAAAGAACAACTGAAGTGTCTATTTTAACAGCATAAAGACACACCAAAGACATGTCTTATAAAGGAGTGTCCTTTTTTTTCAAAAAACAGTCTAAAAGGATGGATGCCTGTCTGTATAAGTACATGGATCTTGATGGAGGTTTTGTTGAAAAGTTGTTATAAAGAATTAAATAAAAAAATCTCCGTATTTTTTTAATACCCCCTGTAATCTTATCCTATCTCAAAATAAGGAATCTCAAAACATACATTACCTCATAAGGTAAAAATGAGTTGAATTACTAACAACGTGTTCCAGGTTCGACAGAAAGTTATTAATATTTAATAGCAATCAGATTCCTTGTACCAGGTGAGAGCGAACAGCTGGATTGTGTTTGACTTAAAGCTCTTGCTCGGCAGCGTAGAGGGAACCAGACACCAGCACCGTTAGTCGTCTGCAGATTGACCTGTTTTGGGCGAGGTGAGAGCGAACAGCTGGATTGTGTTTGACTTAAAGCTCTTGCTCGGCAGCGTAGAGGGAACCAGACACCAGCACCGTTAGTCGTCTGCAGATTGACCTGTTTTGGGCGAGTGTAGGAGCTTCGCTGGGGTCAATGCTCGGCGCTGTGAGTCGATCGCGGATGATATTCACCCATCTCATATGTGGTCGACCGCTGGGATGTTTCAAGCCGTTTACTGTTGGATCGAAGTCGAAAATAAGTCGGGCATGTGTCTCAGTGGGTAGGCGAAGTAAATGACCGTACCAACGCAGCAAGCGGGACTCAAGCTGTTCGGACAGGGGTGATAATTTAAAGGACTGGAGGATGTCCATGTTTCGTACCCTGTTGAGCCACCTAACGTGATCGATTTTGTGGAGTTGTTTTGTCAGGACAGCATCCACCTTCATCATCTGCGACTGAGTCAAAGGGTCTTTAACAAATACAACACAACGCTTGCTACAGAGGCAGAGTAGATACGACCTTTCATGAGACAGCTGATCTGGGGTTTGTGGAATATTGTTCTCAGAAAGCAGCCAAAAACGGCGTTCGCCTTTGCCACCCTTGCTGATATCCCTGCATCTAGATTTCCATTTGAGCAGACAACTGAATCAAGGTAGGTGAACTGCTTGACTATCTCAACATCTTGGCCATATACTTCTATAGTTTTCAGGGGGCTGCACGATGTCTAGTCCACAGACTATATTTTGGTCTTGGTCCAATTTACATTTAAACCAAGTTTTTCTTAAACAGCCTATTTTCCTATAAACCAAGATTAAACAGCATATTTTCCAATATTTCTCATGGTAAAGAATATGCTTTAGTTTCATTGTTCACAAATATGACGTATTATTATTTTTGTGGGACAAATAGCCCCACCTATTTAAAACCTGATTGGTTTAAACCAATCAGATCAATCATCATTACTTGAAATCATTATTTGAAACAAATAACCCGCCTATTTATAACTTGATTCGTTTAAAGCTTCTGTGCGAACTTTAAGTCAGTAAAAAG
This sequence comes from Artemia sp. Qi Xiang Cuo, assembly GCF_049724085.1. Lineage (NCBI taxonomy): Eukaryota > Metazoa > Arthropoda > Branchiopoda > Anostraca > Artemiidae > Artemia > Artemia sp. Qi Xiang Cuo. Next base: position 17,183,667 of record NC_142803.1, read on the forward strand.
AACAAAAATGTTTTGGATTGCACTAATTTCTAAGTAGTTCCTCTTACTATTACACTACACACTAGTCTCCTACTACTATTTACTATTACTATTACACTAGTCTCCTCTTATTATTACACTACAAAAATACCACGCAAAGCTAAACCCTAGATGGAGTCAGAATTTTAACCGATTCAAATACATACGTTTCATTAAAGGTTACGAGCCTAAGAAAATTTGCCTTATTTTCGAAAAAAGGGGGAAATATCCTCTAAAAGTCATAGAATCTTAATGGAAATCAAACTATCAGATTCAGCGTATCAGAGAACCCTACTGTAGAGGTTTCAAGCTTCTATCTGCAAAACTGTGAAATTTTGTATTTTTTGCCAGTAGAAAGATCACGGATGCGAGTTTATTTGTTTTTTGTTGTTTTCCCTAGGGGTAATCGTATCAACCCAGTGGTCCTAGAATATCGGGAAAGGGCTCATTCAAACGCAAAATTAAAAGTTCTAGTGCCCTTTTTAAGTGACCAAACGGCATAATTGTAAAATTTTTTACTGGCGTGTCAATAAATTGAGAGGGAGTTGTCAATCCGGACTTGGCCCAATTAAAGATAGGAATGGGACCACAATTAGCGATAAGGATTAAAGTGCAGGATTAAAGGATTAATGGGCAGAACATTTTGAAAATTTGCTAAACCGAGATAGAGTTGCAGGTAAAGATATAGGGGAAAAGGAAAAAGTTTGTGATACCTTGGATGTGAGGGAAGATTTGTTTTGCAAGGAAAAATTAACGACAGTACTAAAAGGATTAAAGAATAATAAGGCTCCAGATGCTGATAGGGTGGTAAATGAGTTTCTTAAATATGGTGGCTCTGAGGCTAGAAACAAGTTACTGAAGATTATGAATATGATTTTTGAAAAAGGGGAAGTACCAAATGATTTTAGGAAAACCTTAGTTAAGCCACTTTATAAGAAATGTGATAAAAATGAGTGTAGTAATTATCGAGGCATTAGTCTGGTCTCTGTAGGTAGTAAATTGCTTAGTAATATGATACTTTTTAGACTGAGAGATGCGGTAGACAGAGTTTTAAGAGAAGAACAGTGCGGTTTTAGAAAAGGTAGAGGACGCGTCCACCAAATTTTCACTCTTAGGTTGATAATTGAGAAGTGCCTGAGTTGTCAAACACCTTTGGTCTTTAGTTTTATAGATTATGAGCAAGCGTTCGATTCTGTTGGTAGAAGAGCTATAGCAAAGGTTTTATCCTTGTATGGTATACCAGACAAATACATTAAAGTGATTAGTGTTATGTACGAGAATAACACGGCTGCAGTTAAGTTAAGAAATGAGGTTAGCAGCTGGTTTTGTATTAAATCAGGAGTTAAACAGGGCAGTATTCTATCTCCCCTTATATGGATTATTTTGATGGATATTGTATTAAGGAGCACAGAAAAGTCAATGGGAGACCACGGAATCAAATGGGAAGGAAAAAGTCCCCTGGACTTAGATTATGCTGATGATTTAAGCATCCTAGAAGAAAGTGTGAGCAAAATGAATGAACTTTTAGAGGTTTTGCGAGTTCAGGGTGCTAGAATAGGTTTGAAAATCAATGTTAAGAAGACTAAGTCACTAAGGCTAGGAACAAGTGAAAATGAAAAGGCGACGTTGGGCGATGAAAAGATTGATCAAGTGGGCAGCTTCACTGACCTTGGTAGTATTATTAGTAAAGATAATGGGAACAGGGAAAATGTTAAAAGTAGAATAGACAAGGCTCAGGGTGTTTTTTCACAATTGAAAAAAGTTTGGAAGAGTAGGAAGATAAGTCTGCAAACCGAGATTAGAATATTAGAAGCTACAGTGATGACAGTGGTCAAATATGGCTCTGAAGCAAGGGCGCTTCGAAAAGCGAACGAAGATTTGCTAGATGTATTCCAGAGAAATTGCTTAAGGATTGTTCTGTGTACCCGGATGACTGACCGTATTTCAAACAATAGCCTGTACGTAAAATGTGGTTCAAAACCACTCTCTAGGGCTGTAATGAAAGAAAGGTTGAGATGGCTATGACAAGCTTTGTGGGTGAAGGATTACAGATTGCCAAAGATTGTTCTTTTTGACCAACCGTCTAAGGCTAAACAGAAAGCAGGTCGTCTTCGTCTAGGGTGGAGGACGTCATAAAGAAAGATTTAAGGGAAATGAGAACTTCGTGGGAGGGTGTAAAAAGGGAGGCTTTGAATAGATGCGGATGGAGGAGGAGCGTGCATAGCTGTGTTGGCCTCAGGCGGGTTGGTGTTGCGGTGAGTTGTTAGTAGCAGTATTAATAGTAGTATATAAATATATATATATATATATATATATATATATATATATATATATATATATATATATATATATATATATATGTATATACCAGGGTGGTCTGAAAAATTTCCGACCTCAACGTGAATATGACAGAACTCGTCAACAAAAGTCAGGGAATGTAGTTGTGCATCTTAAAGCAGAAACACATCAAAGTTTCAACCATTTTCGACGAGCCATTTTTATTTGACAGTCGTTGGAGTGAGCTCATGTTTTTGTGTGAAAATGGAAAAAATCGAGTATCGAGCTGTCATAAAATATTTGTTTTTGAAAGGAAATACGTCTACGCAAATCAAAGATGAGTTAGACTCTTTGTACGGGGACTCTTCACCGTCATTTAAAATAGCAAAATTTTGGGCAGCTGAATTTAAACGTGGCTGTTAGAGCTTGGGAGATGGTGAACGTTCGGGGCGTCCAACAGCTGTAACTACTGACGAAAACATCGCTAAAGTTCACCAAATGGTGTTAAACGACCGGCAAATTAAAGAGAGATAGCAGAGGCAATGAAAATGTCTAAAGTACGTGTTTGTCACATATTTAATCAAGCGCGTTGGGTGCCGCGTTTACTAACGTTAGACCAGAAAACGTCTTCGAATGAACATTTGCAATGCTCTGTTGGCGCAGTTTAAACACTGCAGGCACAATAAATCCGAGGTTTGGCACCGATTAATTGCTGCAGATGAAGCTTGGATACACGATTATACGCCTGAAACATATATACAGTCAATACAGTGGACTGCAAAGGGGGAACCGGCTTCAAAAAAGTAAAATCTGTTTCTACGGCTGGGGAAATGGTGGCGACTGCTTTTTGGGCCAATCATGCAGTTATCCTAATCGGTTTTCTTCAAAAACGGAAAACCATTAAGGGACAGTACTACGCATTTTTACTTGACAAGCTGAAGGCGGAAATTACGGATAAACGACCATATTTGCAGAAAAAGAAAATCCTATTTCACCAAGAAAACGGTCAACAGTCTCACACCTCAACAGTTGCCATGGCGAAAATCCATGAATTACGGTTTGAACTGCTTAACCATCCATGTTACTTTTCATTGTTTTTTAACTCAATAAATCTAACAGTCTATACAAACTTTCATCAAAATCACTTACTCCGGCTCTTCTAATAAGAATATTAATTTTTATCTTTAGGGCTATGAGATAAGTCCTTTATCACACACATTCGTATAGGGGATAGGGGGCAAATTTTTCAAAACAGCAAAATAAAGCTTACAAAAACATCCATACAAAAACATATTTCGGTATTTCTAAGGATATACTGAAAACAAGGATAAGATGGCTAGGCCACGTTTTATAGATGAAGTATGATGGATTGGCGAAATTTTTTTTTGGCTATCTATCCGGGACGAAGCCAAAAGCAGGCCGTTCCCAAATGGGTTGAAGAAGTTATAAGAAAGAATTAAAAAACTGGAACTTGGAAGAGAGTAAATAGTGAAAGTGTAAACAGACCAGGGCGGAGGATTGTGCGCAGCTCTGCTGTGCTGTGCGTAAAAAACTTTAAATTTTCATCTCTTACCGTTAACAAGAAACTGACCCAAAACCAGGGGCGGATCTAAAGCAAAATCTTGAGGGGGGGGGGGGCAATGCGACAAGGGTGCCAATAATTGACCAAACTGACAAATTTATTTTAAAAAAAGAATGAAAAACAGAAAAAAAAACAAGGAATGAGGGCACCAGAAAAAACCTTGGGGGAAGGCCAGGGTCCTCCCGGCCCCTCTTCCTGGATCCACCACTGGTCAAAACTTTCACGAAAATAAGCAGTACACCAATAAAATGATGAAAGCGAGAAAAATGAAAAACCTTATTATTCCACAAGAGATTAGACTTTTTATGATCTTTCGAAAATTGGTAATAAAACATGTGCCAATTCTCCTCTGTTTTTAGGCGTTCTCTTCTTTTTCGAAGAATGACTGGCCTTTCCTTGATTTTTGTCTCCCTTTTCTCCATACCCATTCGCTCTCGCCAATGCTGAATGGCAAATTCAACAGCCATCTGTAAAAAAAAAATATATAAAAGCCCCAACCTACGTAGAGCGTTTCAGCCTGACAGGAGTTGCTTACTCGACTAATCCCAACTTCCCCGGATGTATAAACAACGGAAAATGCTTATTCCGCTTTGCGTTACCAGAAGCAGATTGGATAACACACGTAATAATGTGCCAATTGAATATACCCAGAAGGGTAGAAAAATAACAGAATAATACGAGTGTGTTTGGCTAATATTCATTATAATTAATTATATGCCCCATTATAATTAATTAATGTGCAAATTGAATATACCCAGAAGGGTAGAAAAATAACAGAATAATACGAGTGTGTTTGGCTGATATTCATTATAATTAATTATATGCCCCATTATAATTAATTAATGTGCCAATTGAATATACCCAGAAGGGTAGAAAAATAACAGAATAATACGAGTGTGTTTGGCTAATATTCATTATAATTAATTATATGCCCCATTATAATTAATTAATGTGCAAATTGAATATACCCAGAAGGGTAGAAAAATAACAGAATAATACGAGTGTGTTTGGCTGATATTCATTATAATTAATTATATGCCCCATTATAATCATGCAGATAATCTAGTTACACGATTGGTAGCTCCACCCTCAAAAGAGAAAAGCTAAAAAACTTATATGAAAATAATGTAGTTCGCCAAGCATTTCAATTATTCATTTTACTTAGATCTAGATTTAAGGTGCTTTTGCTGGTAATTTTACAACGACTTACATTTATTGATGACAACTTTGCATTGATTTGGACTTTTCTATTTGGTTGATGGTTTGGGTATACTGTTTGGTCCTAGGTAGTTGGATGGATGTGTAAGGTGAGAGCCTCGTTCAAGTGCACATTTGTCTCAATTGCTGGATTAGGACTACAGTTTTTTTTTTTTTTTATAGTTTTTTTTTTTTTTATTTTTATATGTATATTACCTCTATATATACATATATATACATATATATATATATATATATATATATATATATATATATATATATATATATATATATATATATATATATATATATATATATATATATATATATATATATATATATATATATATATATATATATATATATATATATATAACGCACATTGATTTATTTCTTTCCCATCGATTAAAAACTGTCAAACCATCAAATTTTTTAAAATGTAATTTCATAAGAAGATTTTTTCTTCGTTAAAAAGAAATGACACCTTCCTTAAAGACGTCTTAAAATACATTATTTCTCCTTAAAGACCTAACGACCAAACAATGGTATTACTTTTTAAATGTGCCATGTATATAAGCTAATTATGTATGTAAAGCTAATTATGTATTACTTTGCAAGGAAAAGTAAAGCCTAACCCAATCAATGTTTTTACTTCTAAAATTATGGCATCTTCAAACTAAGACTCGAAAAATAAATTTTTGAAACATGTTATTGAAAATAACATTGACTCGAAAAATAACATTTGTTGTTAATTATTTAAATACATTTTAATTACTAAATACATTTATTACAATTATAAGATGTTAACTATTAAAAATATTTAATACAATTATAAAATAATATTTATTAATTATTCATATCCAATGTATTTGATAATAAAAGACAATTCTATTTCTATCATCGAAGGATTATCTCAAAGAACTTTACTAATAATTGCAAAAATACCTCATTACGTTGCATTATTATTCATATCTTTGTCTAGCCATTGAGATGTCCGTACCCTGGAATGAAGCGTTAACAATCAAAAGTGGGGCCAATTTGGAGAACATGCTTTACATTTCTTCCTTGCAAGTAACTCTCCAAGTTGAGAAAAATCCCCGAGCAATGAAACTTTGAAGCCTGTTAGGTCTTGGTCTGTAAAGGCCAATGGTCTCAATTTTCTTGACTAACGTCTGCTTGCCTTTATATACGTGCATACGTGCCCATAAAATATATGGGCACGTGCTTTACATACGTGCCCATAAAATTGCAAATGAATGCAGGGAATTAGTTCAGAAAGTAAGTGGGACACAGAAGCGGCAAACACATCTGAGAATCGATCCACTACTGTTTGCCGCAAACTACTTGCCCCATATGTTGATCTCAACGATTATCTATGATTAATCATAGGTATTGGTGACAGGCTCGCTTTTAAAACTAGGTTTTTAGACTTTTAAAATTTTTAACTCAGATAATTTTGATTTTTATCTGTTGTTCGATTTTCCGCTTTGTTCGGTTTTTGGGGTTTTTTAGTTCTTCCAATTTTTTTCTGTTTGCTTTCCGCATTGTTTTTTTTTATTATTATTCGGTTTGTTTCGTTCATATTTTTTTCCAGAAAATGTGGACGTATTTCCTTAAAAAATTCTCTTATAGCGCTGAAGAAAGGGGGAAGCTGTTGTCCTCCCGAAATATTTGTTTTGCTTCGTTCAGTATTTTCGTTGAGGGAATCCGATGCACAGACTTTGTCAGCAATAACCACCGGCGAGGTATGACTTCCCAGTCGCTCTTTCCAAAACACGCTGACCAGCAGACACTTTGCCTGTTCAGATATCTTCTGCGACATCCTGCCAACACTCCGGCACGGATTCTTTATGACTTCAAATCAATCAGTAGCGACTGGAAACGTCCAAGAGGATGAACCAAGTTGCGGTAGAATACAGTCTCGGGAAATTTCTGGACCAAGCTTGAATTTCGCTGTTAGGTGCTGTCAGGGCCCTTTGCTGCTGACCGCCCCACGTGAAGAAGGCTGACAACGCTCTCAACGCCACCCCAGCATAAGGATTATTTCAAGTATTTTCGTAGACCTTAAAAAATCATTCTTGGTCTTCATTTCTTTATTCTATTTTTTAACATAAAACATCACATTTACGACAGAAGAACATACATCAAAAGAAAATCATTCGAATGAAATTTGTTTGACATTAATTTGGTGGGACAAAAGAGATGATGTCAGTTTGTGAGATAAAATTTTGTTCCGTTTTTTTTTTTTTTCGGATTTAAAAACAAGAAAAAGAAATTTTCATTTTTTAAAAAATAGAAACACTTTATAATTAATTGACACCATCCATCAGTATAATGAAATTAATTAAATTAGGATAATCATAAATAGAATTAATTTAATAAACTAAATTCATTTAATTTAATCCATTAAGCTAAACTAAATTTATAAATATAATTAAATTCCATTTTATAATTTCTTAATTTGCTTGGTTATACTAAGTTAATTAAGTATTAAAATTTGTGTTCAGCTATAAACCCGCCAATTCATCAAGAATCATGACATTTTACCTTATGAATTATCGTTGCAAAAAATTCTGAAACAAAAAAAAGTTACTCAAATATTCAAGCAATCTGAATATAAGTTAAACACTCACTTCAACTTGCTTCTCAACGAATTTCTCTGCTTGTATAAGCTGTTTTTCAATAGCTTCCACGTGAGGATTCCTCTGATCTCTTGCAGCATTCTTCTTAAGCTCTTCCAGATTCCTCGTGTTTATCAAGTCTGGATCTTCAGGAACTGCTTCATTAGACTCAAGAAAGTCAAGCAGCCCAGCAGGCTGGAATAGGAGTTAAAGAATTATACTTAGAGTATCGAAAACATAAAATTAGAAACATATTTGGCCCCTCGGCCCATTTTAGGTCTAACCATACTTGAAAATCATAATTTTCTAAGATTTTTCTGTACTTGTTAAATATCCCGACCAAACTCAAGAAGTGAAGTTAGGTTAATCAAAGTGAAATATACTAAAATATGATGAAAATATAATACTTTGTTAACAAAATTATGAAACTACAACAGAGAATTATGGACAGCAGGTCGCCGAGATCGCATCATATGAAATACCTAACCTAACCAAAATACCAACTCTATATATTAAATATTTAGTTAAAATATACCTACACAGTAGTTAATCTCACTTAGCCTAATCCAATTATCTCCGAACACAAACAGAGAAACCGGTTTTAAAGAGATCAAGAAGATCAAACTTCTTGAGTGTCGTCGGGATATTTAACAAGTACAGATTTTTCTTTTCTTTTTTTAAAAGTTATCTTTCTAAGGCAGTGTCTCATTTTTGTCAGTGTTGCCAGGTTAAACTGTTAAAATAAATAAGCAAAGGAAACAACTTAAATTTGACAACGCTTTCGTCCGTAAAAATTCAAGCTTTAACAATCTGCAGATTCCTGAAAACAAATACAGCTTGAAAAGAAAGCTCTGCCTTCTCAAGTTCCTTCAGTACTATTTTTAGCCAATTTTTTTGGCTAAAAATAGTTAAACAGCAACTCTTATACGCTTAGATGTTTTTTGCACCGAAAGATATCCTCCCGCATTAACAGTAATAGTGGGTCATATTTGCACAACTGATATTTCCGGATCGTATTTTCGTCCTATAATTGGAACTATTTTTATAATGAATAATGAAGGTATTTTTTATAATGAAGGTATATTATATAGAAATCTATAAATTCTGAAACTGCACAGAAAGAAAAACCTCAACACAGATCCTAATCGGAAACATAGCCAAAAAAGACGCTTAGCATGTCAGCGGTAGTTATAACATCCATAAGCTAGTGAATGGTGTTTTTTTTTTATTTTTATTCGTAGAGTAACGACGCTGGGTACTTTTTAGTATCACATATGTTAGTAGGTTTTTGCAGTACTCCATTACAAGATTGTAAACGTCAGATCTTCTTTTGAAGGAGTCGACAAAGAAACTTCTAGGGGAAAAAACTCCACGTAGATCATTCCAAATCTAAGTGCAACGCTGAATGAAGCTGTTCTACAGGTACTCCGTTCTTGGCGAGTCAACCTCAAAACAATTTGACCGAGCTGTGTTCCTTATTGGACATTGGGTGGCATAATACGAGAAAGCCCTATAGAAGGGGGGGACTTCCATAGGGACTCCTAAGTTATCATCACATAAATATTATATTCATCTAGCACAGAGGATTAATGCTCTGCTTGGCAATACGGGGCCTAGGGGTAGATCCGGGCAACAGACTTGCTACTTGTCCCTTTAAAAAAGACACAGCAACTGAAAGGTCGATACTACGCCCTATGCGTCGGTAATGGCTCTGGAGGATCTTTATAATTTTTATATAAAATATACAATTTCCCATTTAAGGTTTTTTTCAAGTTTAATAATCATTGCTGTTGTAATTGCACCCTTCCCCCATTCCCTGTAACAGGGCTAGATATAGCCCTAGTCTAAGTACAAAGGGGGGGGAACTTCAAGTACTTGTACAACAGAACCATTGGCTCTACATCAAATCTTTCTTTAACAAACTAGGGAGTCGGTCATCGTTAGTTTAAGATTGAACCTGCTCTATTAGCCTTATTCTGGATCTTCTGAAGTGGTGCCAATGAAGCACCAGCAACAGCAGGCATAAATATTCGGCGACGGGTCTGGTGCAAGATTTGCAAAGAGGGATGATCAAGCCTGGCCGTAAAAAGCCACGAAAAATGATCCCCAGCTTTCTTCTGCAGGAGGTTCTCACCTGATCAAGATGGGTTTTCCAAGAGCGTTCAGTGAAAACGTGGATTCCTATGAGATAAAATTCATCGACTCTCTTTATAGCTTAATTCATGATGATGAAGTTGAGGTTTATGCGTGGTATTTTCGGTCAGGAAATCAGCAACTCCTTCGTTTTCCACGTTTTGAAGCCATGGTGAAGCAGACTCTTTCCAACCCGAAAACCTAAATTTAAGCGATGTTTAAGGTAAAATGTCCGGCATAGATCAATAAAACATGGTTTTGAATTTAAATAAAGATAGTTTAACTCACAGGCTAATCAAAATATATCATAAAAGTCCGCCGATGGAGATACCTTGGCCACGTACTACGTATGGACAATCTCCGACTACCAAATGCAGCGCTTCATTGGCAGCCATCGGGTCCACGCCGCAGGAGCAGACCCAGAAACACCCTGCATCGAACGTACTAGACAGATCTCCGTAACCTGCACACATCAATCCAACCTCAGTGGGAGGACATACTTGCAGCAGCAAACCGGCGGGAAGATTGGCGGCTCCTTCTTGATGCCATGGGTGCCTCTGGAGGCACAGGCGGATCTAAAGTAAGGTAAGTGTCACCGTGTCATTAAATTAAGCGAAGCGTTCATAAAAAAAGACTTACCAGAATTTGCTTAAGTAAAGCGTGAGCAAATTCATGATTAGTTGTCCAAAGCCCAACTAAATACCGTGACAACTGGCGAACAGTCATTAATCTTCTATCTGTTGTTCTGCCTACTTGGGTAAAGAGCGAGATGTGTAAGTGACGTGGCAACGCTGCCTCGGATAATGCCAAGTCCTGCATATGCTGTGCAATGCCAATTTCTCCTTCTTCTATAATAGACTTCATCAAAAGCCCAGCACCCTTGACTATGGCTAGGGATGGGTGCTATAAAACAAAGATATTTAAGCAACAACAGGAAAATACATATAAAAGGGGTTTAAATACAGGACTCCCCCTCCCTATGCTAAAGCTTAAGTCGAAGTTTCTTGAAAACATTTTAAAATGCAGTAAACACAGCCTGTTGAATTTACCGATTGCCTTTCAAAACGTTTGAAATGAACATTTTATAGCATTGAAGTACAACTATTGGTCCTTTCGAGCAATATGCTAAGCATGCTCAACATCCAAAAATCAGTTTAAGATTCATCTTGTTTAACGTTACCATTCAAAAGTTACCTAGCGGTGGTACAGCAAATGAAACTATGCTTCGTAACGAAGGGGTTATGGTTCTATCCTGGCTCTCACATGGTCTTGATTTTTGAAATGGTTTATTTCCCTTTTTTGCCTGGGGTGGCACACTAAATTGACCTCTGCTTTGCGATAAGAGGCTAGGGGTTCAATATTAGCTGCCGCAATACAACTACAACTACTACTAACAACTCATCACATTCCCACGCCGCCTGTGCAAACTCAACCGTGAACACCACAGCCCTACCCGTTTAAAGCTTTACTCTCTCCTACCTCTCATAAAATATCAATTTCCTTGCAATTATTTCAAATAACCTTCGTTCAACCCCTTCTGAGAAAGTCCTGCTTTTTGTTTGACTCCAGATGGATTGCTGAAAACAACCAGCGACTTTGTTATTTTTGTTTTTATATCTTCACTGCATCCACCATCCTTGTTAATAATGCTAACTAGTTGTGTGAGGCGAGCCACTTAGTCTGTCTTCTCGTCAACACCGCATCTGTTCTGTATTCTGAAGCATTATGGTCTATAATACAGTGAATTTTATGGGTCCAAGAATTACTTACCCAAGGTGGGAGGCCGAGGAGATATTTAGCAAACCGGTAATAAATTCGCAGGAATTGTTTTATTTCCAGTGCCGATAAGGTACTCCAACAACGTTAAGGTACAAAAAGTATGGAAGCGCATATGAGTTTTATAAATTGGCTAGTAGCCCGCGATTAAAACGAAGTTTATTAGAAGCTGTGCTGCCGTAGGCACAGGGCGTCCAGCGCTGGAAATGGCGGATAAAGAGCTTTCCAGTTGCTGTAAGAGAGTCTTCGATTGCAAGGCCAAGATATTTCATTTCCAGTTTAGGAGCAGCTGATACTCCATCAAGATCAACTTTATATCCTTCGAGAAATGGGCACCAGTTGAATAGTACGATGTCTGACTTTTCAGCGATAAAATTAAAATTTATGATTGAGTATTTTCAACTGAGAATGGAAAAAAAAATCTCAAACGCCAGCACCGTTCGGCTTGGGTTGAAGACATCATCTGCATAAGCAATAAGAGATAGATTATTCCATTCTAATATACAAGAGGAAACCGCTTGGGACTATTCGTCCAGAATATAGTTATTAAACACGATTAGGGATGTAAGGGCACCTTGCCTTACACCACGGAAAACAGGTATGACTGACCAGATGACGATGGTACGAGAAGGGATTTAAAAACATATATACTGAATTTGTAGTCAGTTGAAACTTATTCGCTTTAATCGTTGGTAGGCTATCGTTACTGACAAAAACTTTGAATATCATCTTTTAAAGCCTAATTAGTACCCTAGGCCTGCCACAGGTTCAAGTGGTAAAATATAGGGACTTAGGGAACTCTTTTTAGTCGAAAAAGGGACCTCTCTAGGGACAATTCTGGACGCAAAATGAACCTCAGAACTCAGCTTTCAGAAAGCTTTTGAAATAAAAAGCAGTGACACAATACTAAATAACACTTGACTAAGGAAAAAATGGGATTGATAATTTGCAGACATCTATGATCACAGGCCAAATGATAATTAAGAAATACACCACCTGAGAATCATCACGTCATTGGAGGAGCTTTTTCCTTTATTTTTCCTTTTTTTTTATGAACGTTTTACTTTCGAATACAAAAAATCATATTAAAAAATATGATAAAAGAGATAAAGGTACGGTAACTAGACCACAAAACCTATTTGTTTGCCTTTTTTGCACTGCTTTCTGCTGGAACAGACATGTGATCAGCAACTGTTTCTTTGAATCTAACTGCTGCTGGGCGGTTTCAAGAGTAGCAGCTGCCTATTTGTTCATTACGCATCGACAGAGTCCCATCTATCATGGCCAGCGCTAGCTGTATCTCGACCATGTCCTTCTTTTCAATGCCTTTTTTCTGCAGGTTATGATCTTCTTTCAGCAACTCGTCTGCAGCTTGTTCCTTGGAACCAAACGCTTCTTTTTTTTTAGAGAGAGAGATTTTTCAAAAATCTCTATTGTCTGTCTTTTCGAACAGCTTTCAGCAAGCTGTAGCTCTCTCAGCCGTTCTCTTGCCTCCAAATCCTGCCCCTGTTTCTCAGTTTTTTTTTCTTCAAGGCTTCTTCCGCTGCATGTACAAATCATAGCCCTTTCTAGCGGATTTGGCTAGTTTTATCAAGTGTTCGGCGATAGCAATATTTTGCGCACGTTCTCCAAATCTGCCCAACCAATCTATCAAAAATAGTTTTGCATTCTAAGTTCACTCATTCATCAAAGCTCTTTCTTCACTGAGAACTCGCCCAGAAAGGGAGAAGCCTAGCTCAATACTGGCAGACCCCCGTGTAATAATCAAAGCATTTTTTACGACTTCAGACATGTTTGGATGTTTTCGTCCCTGAATCGCGTTGTCCCACTTGTCGTTAATGCTTCTTGGCTCTGGTAGAAGTCCTGAAACTGGACTAGCTTCAACTCGTCAACTTGCAAGCCCTTTTGCGTCGCGATGGGTAACTTCCTGGTAACATACGAGGCGTGTTTTCAAACAGTTCGTGGTAACGAACTGTAAGTAAGGAGTGACCCGGCTCAATGGTAACCGAAACTCTAGAAAACGGGTTTTTGATACCAATAGATATATCAAAAGAATCAGATTTCAATCCTGATATCAAATATATAACTTTCATCAAGTTTAGAGCTACTCATCAAAAGTTACGAGCCTGAGAAAATTTGGCTGATTTCAAAAAAAGAGGGGGAGACTCCCTAAAACATAAAAAAACTTAATTACAATCACACTTTCATATTCAACATGTCAGAGAACCCAACTGTAGAGTTATCAACCTCATATCTATAAAAATGTGGAATTTTGCATTTTTTGCCAGAAGAAAGATCACGGATGCGTGTTTATTTGTTTTTTTTGTTTTTTTTCTTTTTTTTTTTTTCCCGGGGTGATCGTTTCGACCCAGTGGTCCTAGAATATCGTGGGAGGGCTCATTGGAACGGAAATAAAAATTTCTAGTGCCCTTTTTAAGTGACCAAAAAAATTGGAGGGCAACTAGGCCCCCTCCCACGCTTATTTTTTTCCCAAAGTCACCCGATCAAAATTTGGAGATAGCCATTTTGTTCAGCATGGTCGAAAATATGATAAATATGTCTTTTAGGATGACTTAATCCCCCAAAGTTCCCAGAGGAGGGCTAAAAGTTATGAACTTTACCCAATGTTAACATATAGTATTGGTTATTGGAAAGTATACAGAAGTTTTCAGGAGGTTTTTTTTCTGGTAGTGGGAGGGAAGGGTGGGTCGGAGGTTATGTTGGAGGATCTTTCCATGAAGGAAGTTTTAATGGGGGAAGGGAAATTGCCATGAAGGGGGCGCCGGACTTGCCAGCATTATTTATTGGTTATTGGGAAGTATACAACCATTTTCAGGAAGGATTTTTTCTGGAGGGGGGGGGGGGCGGCAAGAGGAGGGGATTACTCTGGAGAATATTGCCGTGGAGGATGTTTCTTTGGGGTAAGGGACATTTCTATGAAGGGGGCGCCGGATTTCCAAGCATTATTTAAAAAACGAGCAGAAATTAAATAAAAAAAAACAAGTTTTTTCAACTGAAATGTAAGAAGGAATATTAGAACTTAAAACGAACAGAAATTATAACGTATGTGAGGGGGTTCTCCCCCAAGTCAATACCTCACTCTTTACGCTACAGTTTTTTTTATTTCTTTAAAAATAGCTATCTATTCTAAATAAAAGGCCTTTGTGATTCAGGGCTTTGTGAATCAAAATTTTTTTAACTTTTAACGTAAAGAGCGTGGTATTGACTAAGGGAAGAACCCCCTCATATACGTAATAACATATACGTAATAAAAAAAACAATAAAAAAACAAGCGATACGGCTCAATAGTAATCGAAACTTTTAAAAACGCAATTTTGATGTCAATAAATATATCAAAAGAATGTATTTATAATGCTGATTCTAAATATATAAATTTTATTAAGTTTAGTATTACTCATCAAAGGCTACGAGCCTGAGAAAATTCACTCGATTTTTTAAAGAGGGAGGAAACATCCCCTACAAGTGAAAGAATTTTAATGAAAATCACACCGTCAGATTCAGCGTATGAGAAAACCCTATTACATAGGTTTCAAGCTCATATCTGCAAAAATCTGCAACTTTGTATTTTTTGCCAGAAGAAAAATATACGAATATAGAAGTTAGTTACGTAAGTTAATTTGTAAAGACATCCATTTATCAAAAGAAAAGTAAAATTGTTATGCAAATAAAACCTGCATTAACTAAAAAACGATCAGAAATTAAATAAAAAAAACAAGTTTTTTAAACTGAAAGTAAGGAGCGACATTAAAACTTAAAACAAACAGGAATTATTCCGTATATGAAAGGGGCTGTCCCCTCCTCACCGCATCGCTATTTACACTAAATTTTTACTCTTAATCAAAAATTTATTTTTTAAAACAAAAAAAAACCTTCGCGAACCGCGCGCGGCTTTGAGCAGGGGACAGCCCCTTTCATATACGTAATAATTACATTTCAACTGAAATTTAAGAAGGAATATTAGAACTTAAACCGAAAAGAAATTATAACGTATGTGAGGGGGTTCTCCCCAAGTCAATACCTCGCTCTTTATGCTACAGTTGTTTTTAGTGCTTTCAAAAGAGCTATCTATTCTAATTAAACGGCCTTTTTGATTCAGGGGTTTGGGACTGTCCCCTACTCAACACCGCGCTCTTTGCGCTAAAGTTTGACTCTGTCTCAAAACTTTATTTTTGAAATCATTAAAAAACTTTAGCTTAAAGAGCGAGGCTTTGAGGAGGGGACAGCCCCTTTCATATACGAAATAATTACATTTCAACTGAAATGTAAGAAGGAATATTACAACTTAAAACGAACAGAAATTATAACGTATATGAGGGGGTTCTCCCCCAAGTCAAAAACACACTCTTTAAGCTGCAGTTTTTTTTTAGTGCTTTAAAAAGAGCTATCTATTCTATTTAAACGGCCTTTGTGATTCAGGGGTTTGTGAATAAAAATTTTTTTTAACTTAACGTAAAGAGCGTGGTATTGACTAAGGGGAGAACCCCCTCATATACGTAATAACTTATACGTAATAAAAAAAAAACAAAAAAACAAGCGATACGGCTCAATAGTAATCGAAACTTTTAAAAACGGAATTTTGTTGTCAATAAATGTATCAAAAGAATGGGTTTATAATGCTGATTCTAAATATATAAATTTTATTAAGTTTAGTATTACTCATCAAAGGCTTCGAGCCGGAGAAAATTTGTCCGATTTTTTAAAGAGGGGGGACACATCCCCTACAAGTGAAAGAATTTTAATGAAAATCACACAGTTAGATTTAACGCATCAGAAAACCCTATTACAGAGGTTTCAAGCTCATATCTGCAAAAATCTGCAACTTTGTATTTTTTGCTAGAAGAAAAATATACGAATATAGAAGTAAGTTACGTAAGTTAATTTGTAAAGACATCAATTTAGCAAAAGAAAATTAAAAATTTTATTCAAATAAAAGCTGCATTAACTAAAAAACGATCAGAAATTAAATAAAAAAAACAAGTTTTTTAAACTGAAAGTAAGGAGCGACATTAAAACTTAAAACGAACAGAAATTATTCCGTATATGAAAGGAGCTGTCCCCTCCTCAACGCCTCGCTCTTTACGCTAAAGTTTGACTCTGTCTCACAACTTTATTTTTTAAAACAATAAAAAACTTTAGCGTAAAGAGCGAGGCGTTGAGGAGGGGACAGCCCCTTTCATATACGGAATAATTTCTGTTCGTTTTAAGTTTTAATGTCGCTCCTTACTTTCAGTTTAAAAAACTTGTTTTTTTTATTTAATTTAATTAAGGTCCGTTTGATCACAAGTACACAACGAATGATTATTCAAAAAAAGTAAATTTGTTTTCAAAAAGTAAATACTTTACTCTATTAAACAGTATTAATTAAAAAAACCTTTTTCCACAAAATAAGTTTTTCAAAGAAAAGTAGAAAACTCCATTAAACAAAAAAATGAGCAAAAATACGATCAAATAATCGACGAAGCGTGAAACTACCACAAATCAGCAATGATAAATAAATGAAACCCAAAACGAACAGAAATTACAATAAATAACCGAGTCAAACTCAAAACAAGCAGAAATTAACATGAGTTGGGCTCAAAACCCCTATGCCTTCCCAAGGCGAGAACATAATTTGCACTTTACTGAAAAAATATAAATGTTTTTACTTTTATAAATTTAATAAATCAAATAATATTAACATTTTGATTACTAAATATCAGTATATGTATATTAAACTGACAATGCACAATTATTTGTATTTTTCTAAGACAACGATTTCAATAAAAACTTATATGCTCCCAGAGCATAACTTATAACCCTCGCCCTGAAGACTGTCCGGAGAGTATCCTGCTCAAAGGTAAAATCTCCTGAACTTGAAATTGCGTAGAACAAAATGGCTATCTAAAAATTTGTAGTCAATGTATAACGGGAGATTGTGTACGTAAGAGGGGGGTTTGTTATACTCCCATAAGTTTCGAATATGAACGACGGCAATAGGCCCTTAAATTTCCAGCTAAATGAGCACTTTTTCAAGTTTCTACGAAGAAGATTTCAATAAAAACACCTTATATACCCCCAGGGCATAAATTATAACCCTTGCCCTGAAGATTGTGGGGGGAGTGTCCTGCTCAAAGGTATAATTTCCTGAACTTTAAACTGCGTGGAAGAAAATGGCTATCTCAAAATTTTGATTGGATATGTATGGGGAATTGGTGTGCGTGCAAGGGGTTTTAGTTGCCTTCCAATCACTTTCGACTAATTAAAAGAGCACTAGCCATGTCAATTTCCAGTCCTTATTGAAGTTTCTACGTCGACACTTTCTATAAAAATATTATATGCCCCCAGGGCATAACGTACAACCCTTGCCCTGAAGGCTGTGGGGGAGTTCCCTCTTCAAAAACATAAGTACTACCTGGAAATCAACTATTCTGAACAAAAGAGCTATCTAAAATCTTGATTGGATGTGTTTGGGGAAAAGGTGGGCGTGAGAGGGTTAGTTGTCCTCAAATCACTTTCGACTATTGAAAATGGCACTAGACCTTTGAATTTCCAATCGAATGAGCCCTTTTTGAAGTTTCTACGAAAAAGATTTCAACAAAAATTTATAAGCCCCCAGGGCATAACTTATAAACTTAGCCCTGAATGCTGTGGGGGAGTGTCCTGCTCAAATGCATAATTTCCTGAACTTTAAACTGCGTGGAACAAAATGGTTATCTCAAAATTTTGATCCTAATCAAAAACATAGTTTCAATCTGGAAATAAGCTATGATGAACAAGATATCTATCTCAAAATTGTGATTGGATGTGTTTAGGGAAAGGGTGGGCCTGGAAGGGGATTTCTTCGCCTTCTGGTCATTTGTGACTATTAAAAAGGGCAGAAGCAACTCCAACTTCTAATCGTATGAGCCCTTTTCGAAGTTTCTACGACGAATTCTTTGATAGGAAGTGCCCTGCTCTAAAGGAAAAAAATAATAAATAATACATTGTGCCAACATCCTTCTTATATGCCCTTAGGGCATAACTTAAAACCCTTGCCCTGAGGGTTGTGGGGGAGTGTCCTCCTCAAAAACTTATTTTCTATCTGAAAATCCACTACGCCGAACAAAATGGCTATCTGAAAATTTTGATTGGAAGTGTTTGGGGGAATGATGGACGTTGGGGGGGGGGGGGGCTAGTTGCCCTCCAATCACTTTCGAGTATTAAAAAGGGCACTAGCCACTCCAATTTCCAATCAAATGAGCCCTTTTCGAAGTTTCTACGACAACTCCTTCGATACGAAGTGCCCGGGTATGGAGAAAAAAATACATTGTGCCAACATCGTTCTTTACTTAGGCAACGCTATTGCGCTGCCTATGATAGTTGTCAAGTTTGTTGTAACGCTTATCATACCTCTCAACTAATTTTAAAGTAACCTCTACAGGGCAAGGGTTGCAAGTTATGCCCTGGGGGCATATAAAATTTTTATAGAAGGCGTTGTTGTAGAAACTTCAAAAAAGACTCATTCGATTGGAGGGCAACTAACCCCCCTCTCACGCCCACCTTTTCCCCAAACACATCCAATCAAAATTTTGAGATAGCCATTTTGTTCAACGTAATTGAAAGTTCAGGAAATTAGGTCTTTGGGGATAACAACCCCCCCCCCCCCAGCCCTCAGGGCAAGGGTTAAAAGTTATGCCCTGGGGGCATATATGGTTCTTGTGGAAGGAATGCTCATATAAACTTCAGAGAGGGCTCATTTGATTGGAAATTGAAAGTTCTAGTTCAGTTTTTAAGCATCAAGTGATATCGGAGGGTAACCAGCTCCCCCCCAACCCTTTTTTACCAAATGCATCCGGTAAAAATTTTGAGATAGCTATCTTGTTAAAAATTTTGGTGTCGACATGATCCCCCAGGGCCCGGGGGCAGGCGTTGTAAGTTATGACCTGGGGGCATATATGGGTCTTATGGAAGGGATGCTCGTATTAAATTCAAAGAGGGCTAATTTGATTGGAAATTGAAAGTTCTAGTTCACTTTTTAAGAGTCAAAAGAGATTGGATGGCACCTAGCCCCCACCCCTCCACGCCCTTTTTTCCGCAAACCCATCCGATAAGAATTTTGAGATAGCGTTATAAGACGATATAACGAAAACTCCGGGGTCGACACAGCCCCCCAGGGTCCTCTGACAGGCGTTGTAAGTTATGCCCTGGGGGAATATATGGTTCTTATTGAAGGGATGCTCGCGTAAAAACTTCAGAGGGGGCTCATTTGACTGGAAAGTGAAAGTTCTAGTTCAGTTTTTTAGAGGCAAAAGTGATTAGAGGGCAACTAGCCCCCCTCCACGCCCCCTTTTCCCCAAATGTATCCAATAAAAATTTTGAGATAGCAATTAAGTTAAAAATTGCCCAAAAGTCAGATAACAAAAACTCAGGTGTCGACACAACCCCCCAGGGCCCGGGGGCAGGCGTTATAAGCTATGCCCTGGGGCATATATGGTTTATATGAAAGGGATACTCGTATAAAATACAGAGAGGGCTCATTTGATTGGAAATTGAAAGTTCTAGTTCAATTTTTAAGAGTCAAGAAATTTAAGGGCAACTAGCCCCCTCCCCTCACCGTTTTTCCCAAAACCCGATAAATAGTCAAAAGAGATTCGGGGGCAGCTAGCCCCCCCTCCACACCTTCTTTTTCCAAACCCATCTGATGAAAATTTTGAGACGGATATTTTGTTAAAAATAGTTCAAAGGTCGGACAAGAAAAACTCCGGTGTAGATACAACCCCCCCGGGCACGGAGGAAAGCATTCTTAGGTATGCCCTGAGAGTCTGTATGGTTCTTATGAAAAAAATATTAGTGTAAACCTCATAGAAGGCTCAGTTGATTTAAAATTGAAAGTTCTAGGTCACTTTCTAAAAGTCAAAAGATTTAACGGTAAGTAACACCCCCTCTCAGCCTTTTTTCCCCAAACCCATCTGCTACAAATTTTGAGATAGCCAGATTTTTTGAAATTGTTCGAAAATTAGATAACGAACCCCCCCCCCCAGGGCCCTGGGGATAGGCGTTGTAAGTATTGTCCTGGGGGCGTATATGGTTCTTATAAAAGGGATGTTCGTATAAACTTCAGAGAGGGCTTATTTGATTGGAAATTGAAAGTTCTAGTTCAAATTTTAAGAGTCAAAAGATATCCGAGGGCAACTAACCCCCCCCCCCCCACACACACCCGTTTTTCCCCAAGCCCATCCGATAAAATTTTTATAATAGCCATTCAATTAAAAATAGTTCAAAGGTCTGATAAGTAACATTCCTGTGTCGACGCAACCCCCAGGGCCCGGGGGTAGGCGTTGTAAGTTATGCCCTGGGGGTATATATGGTTGTTATGCAACGTATGCTTGTAAAGACTTCCGACAGGGCACTTTTGATTTAAAGTTGAAAGTTCTAATTTACCTTTTAAGAGTCAAAAGTGATTGGAGGGCATCTAGCCTCCCCCAAACTCCATTTATTTTTTTCCCAGAGGCACTTCATATAGAAGGGGTAGTCGTATAAACTTCAAAGGGGGCTAAAGTAGGTTTTAGATGACGCAGTAATGATGACGCCAATGACGCAGTAGGTTTTAGACTTTTACAGTGAGAGAAGGAGGTGATACCCAAATTCTTGTTTGTAGTGATTTTTGTTCGTTTCAAGCTTGATTTGCATATTCAATTTAAGTTTCACTCGCTTTAAGATTTATTTATTAATTTACATTAATATCTATTGTATGTTTGTTTGCATTGATTGTTTATTTAATTTCTGTTCGTTTTAAGTTTCATTTATAGGAATTTTTTTCTTTTCGTTTAAGCTTGATTTTCATATTCAATCTCAGCATTACTCGCTTTAGGATCTATTTATTCATTTGTTTTATGCTTTTTCTATGATTGCTTATTTAATTTCTGTTCTTTTTGGGTTTCATTTGTTCTTTAATAGTAATTTCTGGTCGTTTTGACTTTGAATTTTAACAGGTATTTGTATCTGCTGAGCTTAAATTTAAAATTGCATTTACTTTGAAAAACTGATTTTTCGGAAAGTTTTTTTTAATTAATGTCGAAAAATAGAGTAAGGTATGCACTTTTTGAAAATAAATTTACTTTTTTGAAATAATCTTTCGTCGTGTGCTTATATTCAAATAGACCTTAATTAAAAAACACACCTCGTATAACAAATTCTAAGCAAAAACAGGCTTTAAAACTTCATTGGGATGTAGAAAAGTTAACGCTTTCAACAACTGCAAAAATCTCCGCCAAGTATTTGCTTAAGGACATATCTTGCAACCGCATAATAATGCTTCTGAACACGCTGCATAAACGAGCGCTTTAGAGGCTCGTCTACTGACTCGAGACAGTCGACAATCTTGTCCCTCACAACTGTCTGTAGCAGTGGCACAAAGTTCTTTTTGTGTTCGAATGGCTGAAGCGTTAGTTCATCCCTAAGCTCTTTGGTCGCTTTGGGTTTTAAGATCCGTCCAGAAAATGTCAAGAACAGCGGATTCAGCTCCGTATAGAGTTCGTGCACTATGGGCTCTTCCCGTTGAAACTTTTCGGTGAAACGTGTGAAGAGGTTCGAAATACCAACAACGAACTGACACTCTGCTTTCATGGTCGGTTGTTTTATCAGCTGGATGATCTCTTTGTACGCGTTTGATTTCATAAGACTAGGGTTTTTCTTCGGAATTTAGATAACAAAGTACTCAGACAGAGCTGGCATCTGTTCCCTTAGCCTCGAAGCGGCAGGTCCTATTGTTAGCCAATTGGTGAATACGTGTTTCGAAAAGCGGGACTTAGGAACGCCAGTTCTCTCTTGAATCTTCCCGTAGTCTTCTTGTCTAGCCTGACAGCCACTAAAAAAGTACTGCCCTTTGATGATTCGATCGGAACAATTCTCGCCGATTTCCCGCAAACCCTTCCGAAAAGCGTTGAGTACCAAATGGATCTTGCAGGTACCAATATGAAGGAGACCTTCGCTACCTGTCAATTCACTTTTTTCACTGTCAATCAGTCGGAAAAGTTTTTGTTTACGTTCAGACTGTCACAAATTAACATTAAGAGTTTAGAGATAGATACAGCACTCTCATCGATCGTTCTGGCTATTTCTGACTGGCATGTCCAATGAACGCAGTTTTCAGATGTCTTTCTATCACTAGTTTCATCTTTTCAGACCAGAATTGGATCCTCATTTGAAGCTCTTTCTTACTTTCTGAGTTTGTGATTTCATCAAAATCGACAACATAATAATTGTTGCGACTTCATCAACGCTCTCCATGGAAGGTGCTGCCGATAGACGAAGCTGATTCGGCGTTAGCTTTATGGTAATATTCTTGTTTTGTTCAGCAGTTCTGGCGTGCTGCAGTATAGCGTAGGAGCCCTTATGGCAGACAAGTGATGTATTGCAGATAGAACAGTAGAAAGAGAACAGATCTACCAGAACAGCTCTACAAGACTCTTTCATTTGGTGTCCCGTCACATCTTTCTCTTCCAACAAAGTCTCCTTGAAATTGCACTTTCCCATTCTTGTTCAAACTAATACTTCAAAAAAAAAAGAAAAGAAGATGGTAGAAGATATGCTATTACCAGAAATGCATTCAAATAAAAAAGGGCGCTAGGAAGTGGTCTAATAGTTTGAGAAATGTAAGTAAGGTTAAAATTAAGCAAGAAACCTGGTTTTATCGCTGCCTCCTTTGTATTTTGTGCTTGGAGCCATTCTTTTATTTTTTATTTTTTTTTCTCTGTGTGTAACAGTGTCACCCAGAAAAGACTTTTTTAAGTAATTAACAAAGCCAACCGAACGCTACCGCCTCTAGCCTATTGACTCCAGAGGCAAAGGGGGAGAGAGAGAGAGAGAGAGAGAGAGAGAGAGAGAGAGAGAGAGAGAGAGAGAGAGAGAGAGAGAGGGGGAGAGGGGGAGAGAGAGAAAGAGAAAGAGAGAGAAAGAGAGAAAAAGAGAGAGAGAGCTACTAGTCGGTCTGCTCTATCCAGACAGTAACGCTGTAGCTTATGTAACAACAAGTTTTGTCTTTCTTAGACAAACGAAAACAGGTTCCAAGAATCTCAATCGAAACAAAAATACTGAAAACCATATACTAATAGGAATAGGTATTGGTAGCCTTCAGTATACGGAGCTTTAAACCAAAGCAAGAAAATGGACTTTAGGGACCTTTATCAATTTAAGAAACCGATAGGGACCTTCACTCGATTTTAGGGACTTTTTGGCAGCTCTGTAGGCTACTACGTATCTATCCCTGACTTTTCAGAATTATATTGCCGAAGCCAGGGTGGTATTCAAGATTTTTGTGGGGGGGGGGGGGCTTAAACAATATTCCCGTGGGCATATGTTACATGTATTTTTCCTACTTCTGTACTAGTTAGACCGAAATTTCAGGGGAGACTTAAACTGGGACCCCCTCCCCCTCCTTTCTGAATACGGCCACTGTTGCAGCTACTGTTAGCTATATTAATTTTGAAACTACGTCTTTGTGATCCATTATTTATACTCGCTGCGTAACTGCACGGAGACACCTTTTCTTACCCTCAGATGTGTCGAAAACAAAGGGACATCAGACAAATTTTTTGTGTTAGCCTAAGTAAAATTCATGTTATTTGTTTATTTGGTGGTATATTGTATGTAAGGGGGTCAGCGCTGCGACACTTCAAGCTCAGCCAGAGTCGAGTCAGCCCCAAACGAGTGCCTGGAGAAACATGGGGGAACACGGGAAATGTCGGATGATTTGCCTCCAACCCCGCATTGCACAACCAGCCAAAGGCAGAGAATTTGGAGATCGGTTATTGCTCTATGTCCATGCAAAAATGTTTTTTTATGTTAAAATGCATCAGGAACTAATAACTGATACACCAGCAAGGAAACGTTACAAGCCCCACATCAATAAAGATGACCACGTCCTCTCCTGTCTAAAAGTTGACTTTGACTTTTAATCCGAGTTCTTTCTTTCAATACGTACATTAAAACTGATGGGAATAACGTCATCAAATCTTCCAGAATGTCCAAGAGCAGATTTTTTAAGTCCGTAAATGCAGAATATGGTTTTTTTCTTACATTATGTGGAATTTTGTATTCCCGCCATTCTGTGATCAGAGTGGCGGGAACGGGACAATTCTAATGGAAATTCGCAGTTCTGGTGCCATTTTTAAGCAGTAAAAGATATAGTCTTCCAACAAAGCATTGATTTTAGCCACTTTATTTTTCCAAAACTCAATTTCAGCTTTACTTGGGGCGAAATACTACCGAACACAAATTTAGAGATACCCAATCAATTTAGAACTATTGAAGGTTATTTAAACACACACCCTTTCAGTTTCAGATACCAAGGCTCCACGTGACAGCCTATTTGTCCCTAAACTAATGAAAGATGTTATATAAAATGTAGGTGCAGTCTTACTAAAAATTATCCAGCATTGCATAGTTGCCCACCAACTATTAATAGGAGGGTGGTCAGAAGATCTTTTTTGGGGGGGGGGGCGGTTGGAGTTCCTAGCGCCTCAAAAACCTCTTCTCTAAGCTGAAATCTTCATGATTGTTGTGACAAATTCTACAAATCAACAAAGATGGTTTTTTTAGTAGTAATAGAATCTCCGAGGGAGAACGGAGATTTCCTGAATATTAAATACCGTCAAAGGTCAACTTGACTTTTCAACACAATGACATACTTAATGACACAATGACAGAGTTAACTAGCAGAAGGGCGACGTAACCTAGGTCCGGTCGAAACTGATGCTTGAAATTCACATTCTTAAAGCTTGAATTTCATAGCTAAAAAGAGATTAACACCATTTCTGTTTAAGATTAAGCACCATTTTTATTGCATACTCTCAAGATCAAGATCCAGACCCCAAAGCAAAGTAAAAATTTCTTCTTTTTTTTAAATATCATCAAAGCCTAAATACATTATTGTTTTTTCAAAATATTCGGAACAAAAAAAAAATACAAGTGGTTGATTTCCATAAAGTTTGTATCAGTATTATCATTTAAGCTTACAGATCGTAGCGAGTGGAGAGATGCAATAAATAGCCATTGCCAATTCTTGGGCCGAAGACCTGAGCTACCGTTTCAGTAAAACTAGAGCGTAGTTGCTAATGTTGTCTACCACAAACCCGAGTTGTCTACCACAACGAGCAAAAAATGAGGAGGAAATTTTCACTAACTAAAGAACCGACGACACAAAGATATTTTACAGTGGCTAAACTGCCTCAAGGAGCAAAGGGAGGAGGGACTCTGTTGTGGTCCAAAGGAGTGGAGGGAGGAGAGTAAAGCCAGCAAATCCGTTTTTTTGCCACCCACATGGTAATGCAACTCAATCTCTTTTATGAAGTTGCCCACGTCTGTTTCAATGTGTGAAGGTTGAGATCACGACTACTTCTAGGATAGAAAAATGGTTTGATTTTGGAAATTTTACAGCCTCAAATTTCCAGACTTCAGCAATTTCTTCTTTTTTTCAAATCATTTGCTTGTTTTTGTTTATTTGGGGGAGAGAGAGGAAGCGGGCGATTGATGAGCGTCTTTCTTCCAAATATGAGCACAAATCAATAAAAAAGACAAATAAACAATAATTTATTTCGGTAGTTTTTTTCATCAGAGGCGATTGTCATTAGCCGATTGATATTATTATTTTAAGGGGTTGTGAGTGTGTACACTTTTCTTTTGCACTGAATAATGGGCTAAGTTGATCAAGCAAGTAACATGATAATTTAAACAGTATTGGAGGCATGAAAATTGAGGCTTAGATTTACCTTGGAAAACACTTAGATTTGGATTAATAAGCCAATTTTGACAAGAAAAGCAAAACAGTTTGTAAGAATAGTTTGTAGTTTAGTAATGTAAGGTATTTTAACTCTAGTAGTAAAAATTAAAATTTTCAACATTTCAAAATTGTATACATTTTTAAAGTACTGCGCCCAAGAATTTCCAAGGAAGACTTCATAAGAGCAAAGCTTTAAAACAAATGGATTGCCAAAATTTCGCTTCCCAAAATATATGCATTTTACATTCGACAAGCTTGCACCTCAAGTACATTTTTACCCCCTCTCCCATGTACACTGTACTTACGATGGTAAAATAAGACATAAGAAATGAGATATGAAAACAATAGAAAAATACTTGAGGTAGGTAACCAGTTGTATAATATTACATTACTGTTTTCAAACTTGTGATTGGTCAAGAGTTACAGACACTTAAGATTGTATAAAGTAAAGTGTGAACTGCCCTTAATAATTGCAATAGCCTACGCTCTATATATACCTGGAAAAGTCTGAATATAGTTTTCCCTCTGTCTGCTACCATTTCCAAGAGTGTGTCAAAATGCTTCTCGTCCGTAGTTTCACTATAAGGAGCCGATAGCGCAAAATTCAAAAAATCAAGCATGGCAACAACGACCAAAGCGCCAGTTCCTCTCTCCTGAAAAGTAAGAACTGCTATGACAGATTCTGACAACCTAAACAGTATGACATCTCTAAAAAACAAGTTGTACGAACAGAAAACAGTTAAGTTACATGGCCAAAAAAAAAATATTTCTGTAAATTTTACTAAAGCCTTACTTTATTTTCAGTTATTTTAGCTTTTTCATTTGACACTAATGGGGAGGACCATTTAAACCTATTTAGGACCATTAGACCATTTAGTTCTGACCATCGGTTTGGTCGGTTCACGAACTCATTCATAAAATCCTACCAGATTTTTTTGAGGCTCAGAAATTCAAAAATATGCTCCAAGCCGGGAACAATTCTTTGACCAGTGTAAAAATACGTTTCCTTTTTTATAGCAAAGCTACTCCGATTTCCTTGAAAAAATTATTCCACACATGCTCACATGCCTAATTCTGTTTAAAAATCGTCAATCGAAAAAAAAAATATCAAAATATTGTCTATGTACAATAAAAAAACAGTTTTATTTTAGTTATAAAACTTAATTTGAATAGTTTAAAAAAATATCAAAAATCATCTATGTAAAATAAAAAAAAAACACTTTTATTTTAGTTATTCAACTTAGTTCCTTAATCTCTGGCCAACTGTAAAGCATAGATAGAGATAATACCACTACCACCACTACTACTACTACTAACAACTCACTTGAACAACAAGCCGCCTGAGGGCAACACAGCTACGCACGCTCCTCCTCCATCTCAATCTATTCAAAGCCTCCCACTATACACACTCCCAGGAAGTTCCCATTTCCCCTAATTTTTTCCTTACGACATCCTCCCAACCCGTTCGGAATCAATCTGCTTTTGGTTTAGCCTTAGACGATTGGCCGACAAGGACTATCGTTGGCAATCTCTCATTCTTCATCCACAAAACCTGTCCTAGTTATCCCATCCTTTCTCTCATTATAACCATAGAAAGCAGGATTGAACCCAAGTTTCGTACACTATTTGAGATGCGGTCAGTCAGTCGGACACCCAAAACGATCCGTAGAAAAAAATTCAAATGAATTTACTGAGAAAATGCGCATTGTCAGTTTAATATACATATGCCGATATTTATTCCTTAAAACCTTAATTATTTTTTTATTTCTTAAAGTTATAAAAGTGAAAACACTCAAAAGAATTTTTTTCAGTTAAGTACAAATTATATTCTTCCTTTTAGAAAGCATAGGGTTTGGAAGCCTAATCAGATTAATTTCTGCTCATTTTGAGTTAGACTTATTTTAATTTCTGTTTGTTTTGGGTTTCATTTATTTGTTGATACTGATGTGGTAGTTGTATACTTAGTAAATCATTTCATTTTATTTTTGTTCGTTTTTGGTTTAATGGAGTTCTTTACTTTTTTTGAAAAACCCATTTTGTGCAAAAACCTTTTTTGATTAATTTCTGTTCGTTTTTTATTGACGTAGTCTTTTTCAGGGAGAAAGACTGAGCCTTTTGTGAAGTTAAACAACCATCCCCAATAAGAAACTTAAATATCCCTTGGGCATAACATACAACCCTTGCCCCTAATCTCTGGGGTTTGTTTCAACCTCAAAAGCCTTGTTATATGATATTTAGACTACTTGAATAGAAAGCCTATCTCAGAATTTCTATTAGACACATTTCGGGACAATACGACGTGTGTGTAGGGTGGAGGGGATAACTGCCCTCTGATCACTTTGACTCTTAAAAAAAGCACTAGAGCGTCTGATTACCAATCCAATGAGTGCCCTACAAAGTTTATATGACCCCACTTTCTATAAAAACCCTATATGTCCCCAGGGTATACCTTACAACCCTTGCCCTTAGGGCTGAGGTGATTTTTTATCCTCAACGACATAATTTCCAGACCTTTCTGATAGGCTGAGCAAAATGTCAGTAGGGTAAGAGGTACCATTTTGCTCACGCCCCTAGGAATTCCTATGCTATTTGCTCACGCCCCTAGGAATCTCCATGTTATTTGCCGAGACAATGGATTTGCTTGCCTTATGTTCCTTCCATTGTTATTCTATGGGAACCTCTACACGTGATTAAACACGTCATGAAACCACGTGCTATTTGCTTATGTCCTGTTGGTACCATTCCAAACGAGTGGGGATTCCCCTCCTGTTCCTAAACATTTCAAAAAAAGATAACAGTTTGAACGGGGGATTCTCCGCACACATTTTTTTCAAATCAAAGTTTTTTTTTCAATAACTTTGGGTTTTTTTTTTAGAGCTTACACCTGTTTTTTAGGCAGCCAATCAGAGCACTGCTTAACAATTAATCATTGAAACCCCGTATAAAGTGTTCATAAATTAGAATTTAATCTTCATTATGTATTGGCATATCGAGCAAAGTACACTGGATTTTATTAACTCTGTAAAAATTTATATTTAAATTTTCAATGTGAGTAAACTTTAATTATTTATTTCAAAAAAAAAAAATCTTTTTACTAGTAAATTCAAATTTCAGGGGGAATTAGCCCCCCGCCCCTCCAAAAAAACAAACATTAAAAATATAAAGAGTATGTTCGATAGAAAACGCTAAGTATGCTTTTTTCTATTATGTAAAAAAAAAACTCCCTTTTCCATTGCTCTGTTAGGAGCATAATTCTGTAGTTTTAGTTCTTTTTCGTTCAAAAGAATCCTTTTCCAATCGCGCGTTTAAAATGTACTGTCTTCTTCCGCTCTAAATTAAACCATCTGTGTTTAACATGTTACCAAAGAGGGGATGATTTCAAGACAACATTTGGCATGCGTCTTATCAGGATTAAGAAAACAAAAAGATGGATATGTGCAATTCAAGACTCATTGACAAAAGAGTTTGTTTTTTGACCAAATTAGACAGATATTTTTCAATTGTATTTGATGAAAGCAAATGGATTTCACAGATGATTAAGAGGCTTTTATAAAAATATATGACTGGGAAGAGGGCAATGAATCAATTCTAACACGGTTTTTCTTTACTTGGTATCCGTTAAAAACGAAATTTTTGTGTTAAATAAGTAATTCTTGTATCTTTTAAAAGAGCTTTACGGGGTTTGAGAGAGACTCTGTTCCCTTATTCCGTGTGGTTAGAGGGGATTCTTTGTGCAGACAAATTTTTTCTTCTGTAAAAAAGGGAATTGTTTTTTTCATGCTAAATTTTGCCTTCTTTTTTAAGGAAGAAGATTCATAAAATTACTGTCCCCCGGAAAAGGGAGCGAAGACTAACGGCGTTGCTCCAATACAACAAGTGAAGATAGGCAGCCCATTGGGGGCCACTCACATCCATTCCAAAACGACGCTGCCTGCCCAAAACTCACCAGTACCAACTCCTACGCAGCCAGGTAGAAAGCTGAAAAGAGACTGGATAGTTGCTCACATGATGGGGAGCCCCACTGGCTCACCTGTAAAATCCAGTGACATTGCTATGTCACTGCTATGTCACATCTATGCAAGAAACGGACGGCACTCAACAGCAGTCTGAATTTGGAAATGTAGAGTATTTTCACCTCTAGCTTCTACCTATTTCTATCCAACTTTTTTTTGTTTGTTTTTTTAAGTATTTTCTTTTTGCCATTTTTCAACACCGTAAAAGTTTATGTCAGAGATATTAAAATGTTAATCTCCCCCCCACCCCCGACCATTGTTTTAAATTTTTCTGCCACCCTCAGAGATAGCTGAATATAATGCATTTTTTTTATTAGCAAAGAAAGCACTCGTTTGCGTCTTTCTGAACTTTCTGTGGGAGGGGGGTGGAGGCAAGTATTTAGTTTAAATAATTCTAGGAGGAATTGAGTTTTGAGGATGGGTATGAAAATGAACATGTTTTTTTTAACTTTATAAAATAATGGTTATTTCATATAGAAAATAAAACCTTTTTTCTATAGGTTAATGACTTAGCCTTTTCGACATTTTTCAACATCGTAAAAGTGTATGTCAGAGATATTAAAATGTTAATATCCCCCCCCCCCACCCCCGACCATTGTTTTAAATTTCTCTGCCCCCCTCAGAGATAGCTGAATATAATGCATTTTTTTTATTAGCAAAGAAAGCACTCTTTTGCGTCTTTCTGAACTTTCTGTGGGAGGGGGGTGGAGGCAAGTATTTAGTTTAAATAATTCTAGGAGGAATTGAGTTTTGAGGATGGGGTGAAAAAATGAACATGTTTTTTTTTAACTTTATAAAATAATGGTTATTTCACATAGAAAATAAAACCTTTTTTCTATAGGTTAATGAATTAACCTTTTCGACATTTTTCAACAACGTTAAAGTGTATGTCAGAGATATTAAAATGTTAATCTCCCCCACCCCCGACCATTGTTTTAAATTTCTCTGCTCCCCTCAGAGGCGGTTGAGTTGCATAGTCTCGTTTGAAAAAATTGGAGTTCATACTTAAACAGTTCTATTAAGAGCTATTGCTATGGAAATGGTTCATTTTTGAATCGAAACTATGCTTTTCTGACTGAAGATACACATTTGAATCAGAAAATGTGAAAATGTACACCATTGAAACAGAGAAAAGTGTTTTGACGATATTTTCTATAATTTCGTCTGAAAAATAGGAGTTCACGCTTAAAAAGTTCTATTAAGAGCTATTTTTATGGAAATGCTTTAGTTGAAAATAAAGTTTTAACAAGAAATGTCTGAAAAGTATTTTTTGGGGGATGGGGCGAGGACAGATTGGATGTCTCAGACTAGTTATAGTGCTGTACTCTGGCATGAATTGCTTTCGAAAACCCGGATGAATTAGTTGAAAATAAAGTTTAACAGGAAATGTCCGTGAAGTATTTTTGGGGGGATTGGGGCGATGACAAAGTGGATGTCTCAGACTAGTTATAGTGCTGTACTCTGGCATGAATTGCTTTCGAAAACCCAGATGAATTATTTGAAAATAAATTTTTAACAAGAAATGTCTGAAAAGTTTTTTTTTTCTTAAACACAATGGGCTGAAATAAAAGCGGAACTCTTAAAATCACAACTCAAGGTCAGTAAATAATTCCTTTGTTTTTCTTTTGTTAAACACGATTGGCTGAAATAAAAGCGGAACTTTTAAAATCACAACAACTAAAGGTCGGTAAATAATTCCTTTATTGTTTTTTTTTGTTAAACACGAGCTATTGTAGAAAATAATTTCAAAGTACCAAGTCACATGATAGTTACGCTATTATAGAAAATTTTTTCAAAGTACCAAGTCACATTATAGTTACGCTATTATAGAAAATAATTTCAAAGTACCAAGTTACATGATAGTTACGCTATTGCAGAAAATAATATTAACGTAACAAGTCACATGATATTTACGCCCTTATAGAAAATAATTTCAAAGTACCAAGTCACATGATAGTTATGCTAATATAGAAAATAATTTCAAAGTACCAAGTCACATGATAGTTATGCTATCGTAGAAAATAATTTCAAAGTACCAAATCACATGATATTTACGCTATTTTATAAAATAATATCAAAGTACCAAGTCACATTATAGTTTCGCTATTATAGAAAATAATTTCAAAGTACCAAGTCACTGGATAGTTACGCTATTTTAGAAAATAATTTCAAAGTACCATGTCACATGATAGTTACGCTTTTGTAGAAAATAATTTCAAAGTACCAAGTCACATGATAGTTACGCTTTTGTAGAAAATAATTTCAAAGTACCAAGTCACATTATAGTTACGCTATTTTAGAAAATAATTACAAAGTACAAAGTCACATGATAGTTACGCTATTGTAGAAAATAATTTCAAAGTACCAAGTCACATGATAGTTACGATATTGTAGAAAATAATTTCAAAGTATAACGTCACATGATAGTTAGGCTATTGTAGAAAATAATTTCAAAGTATCAAGTCACATGATAGATATGCTATTTTAGAAAATAATTTCAAAGTACCAAGTCAAATGATAGTTACACTATTATAGAAAATAATTTCAAAGTACCTAGTCACATTATAGTTACGCTATTGTAGAAAATAATTTCAAACTACCAAGTCACATGATAGTTATGCTTTTGTAGAAAATAATTTCAAAGTACCATCTCACATGATAGTTACGCTATTGTAGAAAATAATTTCAAAGTAACAAGTCTCATTATATTTACGCTCTTGTAGAAAATAATTTCAAAGTACCATGTCACATGATAGTTACGCTTTTGTAGAAAATAATTTCAAAGTACCAAGTCTCATGATAGTTACGCTTTTGTAGAAAATAATTTCAAAGTACCAAGTCACATGATAGTTACGCTATTGTAGAAAATAATTTCAAAGTACCAAGTCACATGATAGTTACAGCTATTGTAGAAAATAGTTTCAAAGTATCAAGTCACATGATAGTTACGCTATTATAGAAAATAATATCAAAGTATCAAGTCACATGATAGTTACGCTATTGTAGAAAATAATTTCAAAGTACCAAGTCACATGATAGTTACGCTATTATAGAAAATAATTCC
This sequence comes from Artemia sp. Qi Xiang Cuo, assembly GCF_049724085.1. Lineage (NCBI taxonomy): Eukaryota > Metazoa > Arthropoda > Branchiopoda > Anostraca > Artemiidae > Artemia > Artemia sp. Qi Xiang Cuo. The sequence continues at coordinate 17,217,106 of NC_142803.1, forward strand.
AAAGCACCAACTCACATGATAGTTATGCTATTTTAGAAAATAATTTCAAATTACCAAGTCACATGATAGTTACTCTTTTATAGAAAATAATTTCAAAGTACCAAGTCAGATGATAGTTACGCTCTTGTAGAAAATAATTTCAAAGTACCAAGTCACATTATAGTTACGCTATTGTAGGAAATAATTTCAAAGTACCAAGTCACATTATAGTTACGCTATTGTAGAAAATAATTTCAAAGTACCAAGTCACATGATAGTTACGCTATTGTAGAAAATAATTTCAAAGTATAAAGTCACATAATAGTTACGCTATTGTAGAAAATAATTTCAAAGTATCAAGTCACATGATAGTTACGCTATTGTAGAAAATAATTTCAAAGTACCAAGTCAAACGATAGTTACGCTATTATAGAAAATAATTTCAAAGTACCAAGTCACATTATAGTTATGCTATTGTAGAAAATAATTTCAAAGTACCAAGTCAAATGATAGTTACGCTTTTGTAGAAAATAATTTCAAAGTACCATGTCACATGATAGTTACGCTTTTGTAGAAAATAATTTCAAAGTACCAAGTCACATGATAGTTACGCTATTGTAGAAAATAATTTCAAAGTATCAAGTCTCATTATAGTTACGCTATTGTAGAAAATAATTTCAAAGTACCATGTCACATGATAGTTACGCTTTTGTAGAAAATAATTTCAAAGTACCAAGTCACATTATAGTTACGCTATTGTAGAAAATAATTTCAAACTACCAAGTCACATTATAGTTACGCTATTGTAGAAAATAATTTCAAAGTACCAAGTCACATTAGAGTTACGCTATTGTAGAAAGTAATTTCAAACTACCACGTAACATGATAGTTACGTTATTGTAGAAAATAATTTCAAAGTACCAAGTCACATGATAGTTACGCTATTTTATAAAATAATTTCAAAGTATCAAGTCACATTATAGTTACGCTATTGTAGAAAATAATTTCAAAGTACCAAGTCTCATGATAGTTACACTATTATAGAAAATAATTTCAAAGTACCAAGTCACATTATAGTTAGGCTATTGTAGAAAATAATTTCAAAGTACCAAGTCACATGATAGTTACGCTTTTGTAGAAAATAATTTCAAAGTACCATGTCACATGATAGTTACGCTTTTGTAGATAATAACTTCAAAGTACCAAGTCACATGATAGTTACGCTATTGTAGAAAATATTTTCAAAGTATCAAGTCACATTATAGTTACGCTTTTTTAGAAAATAATTTCAAAGTACCAAGTCACATTATAGTTACGCTTTTGTAGAAAATAATTTCAAAGTACCAAGTCACATGATAGTTACGCTATTGTAGAAAATAATTTCAAAGTATCAAGTGACATGATAGTTACGATATTGTAGAAAATAATTTCAAAGTAAAAAGTCACATTATAGTTACGCTATTGTAGAAAATAATTTCAAAGTATCAAGTCACATGATAGTTACGCTATTGTAGAAAATAATTTCAAAGTATCAAGTCACATGATAGTTACGCTATTGTAGAAAATAATTTCAAAGTACCAAGTCACATGATAGTTACGTTATTATAGAAAATAATTTCAAAGTACCATGTCACATGACAGTTACGCTATTGTAGAAAATAATTTCAAAGTACCATGTCACATGATATTTACGCTTTTGTAGAAAATAATTTCGAAGTACAAAGTCACATGATAGTTACGCTTTTGTAGAAAATAATTTCAAAGTATCAAGTCTCATTATAGTTACGCTATAGTAGAAAATAATTTCAGAGTACCAAGTCACATGATAGTTACACTATTATAGAAAAGAATTTCAAAGTACCAAGTCGCATGATAGTTACGCTATTGTAGAAAATAATTTCAAAGTACCAAGTCACATGATAGTTACGCTTTTGTAGAAAATAATTTCAAAGTAACAAGTCACATGATAGTTACTCTATTGTAGAAAATAATTCCAAAGTACCAAGTCACATTATAGTTACGCTTTTGTAGAAAATAATTTCAAAGTACCAAGTCACATGATAGTTACGCTATTGTAGAAAATAATTTCAAAGTAACAAGTCACATAATAGTTAAGCTATTGTAGAAAATAATTTCAAAGTACCAAGTCACATGATAGTTACGCTTTTGTAGAAAATAATTTCAAAGTACCAAGTCACATGATAGTTACGCTATTATAGAAAATAATTTCAAAGTACCAAGTCACATTATAGTTACGCTATTGTAGAAAATAATTTCAAAGTACCAAGTCACATGATAGTTACGCTTTTGTAGAAAATAATTTCAAAGTACCATGTCACATGATAGTTACGCTTTTGTAGAAAATAATTTCAAAGTACCAAGTCACATGATAGTTACGATATTTTAGAAAATAATTTCAAAGTATCAAGTCTCATTATAGTTACGCTTTTGTAGAAAATAGTTTCAAAGTACCAAGTCACATGATAGTTACGCTTTTTTAGTATATAATTTCAAAGTACCTTTTCTAATTATAGTTACTTTTTTGTAGAAAATTATCTCACAGTACGATGTAACAATATAGTTACTCTATTGTTGAAAAAAGTGTCAAAGGACCATCCGATATTATAGTTACGCTATTGTTGAAAAGAATTTCAAAGTACAATGACACTTTATAGTTAAGCTATTGTAAAACATAATTTCAAATTATCAAGTCTCATGATTATTACGCTTTTGTATAAAATAATTTCAAAGTATCAAATCACATGATAGTTATGCTATTGTAGAAAATAATTTCAAAGTACCAAGTCACATGATAGTTACGCTATTATAGAAAATAATTTCAAAGTACCAAGTCACATGATAGTTAAGCTATTGTAGAAAATAATTTCAAAGTACCAAGTCACATGACAGTTACGCTTTTGTAGAAAATAATTTCAAAGTACCATGTCACATGATAGTTACGCTTTTGTAGAAAATAATTTCAAAGTACCAAGTCACATGATAGTTACGCTATTGTAGAAAATAATTTCAAAGTATCAAGTCTCATTATAGTTACGCTATTGTAGAAAATAATTTCAAAGTACCATGTCACATGATAGTTACGCTTTTATATAAAAGAATTTCAAAGTACCAAGTCACTTGAGAGTTACGCTATTGTAAAAATCAATATAAAAGAACAAAGTCACATGATTGTTATGATATTATGAATAATAATATCAATAAACCAAGTCAAATGATATTTACGCTTTGGTATAAAATAATTTCAAATATAAATGTCAAATGTTAGTTAAGCTATTATAGAAATTAATTTCAACATACCAAGAAATTTAATTCAGAAAATTATGGAAAAAAAAAATTAGACGAGGTTACGTGCGCGCACGTAACCTCGTCTAATTTTTTTTTCATAATTTCCTGAATTAAATTTCTTGGTACGTTGAAATTATTTTCTACAATAGCGTAACTATCATGTGACTTGGTACTTTGAAATTATTTTCTACAATAGCGTAACTATCATGTGACTATTGTACTGAAATTATTTTCTACAATAGCGTAACTATCATGTGACTTATTACTGAAATTATTTTCTACAAAAGCTGTAACTATCATGTGACTTGTACTTTGAAATTATTTTCTACAAAAGCTGTAACTATCGTGTGACTTGATACTTTGAAATTATTTTCTACAATAGCGTAACTATAATGTGACTTGTACTTTGAAATTATTTTCTATAATAGCGTAACTATCATGTGACTAGGTACTTGAAATTATTTTCTACAATAGCGTAACTATCATGTGACTTGATACTTTGAAATTATTTTCTACAATAGCGTAACTATCATGTGACTTGATACTTTGAAATTATTTTCTACAATAGCGTAACTATCATGTGACTTAGTACTTTGAAATTATTTTCTACAATAGCGTAACTATAATGTGACTTGGTACTTTCAAATTATTTTCTACAAAAGCGTAACTATCATGTGACTTGGTACTTTGAAATTATTTTCTACAATAGCGTAACTATAATGTGACTTGGTACTTTGAAATTATTTTCTATACTAACGTAACTATCATGTGACTAATTACTTTGAAATTATTTTCTACAATAGCATGTAACTATAATGTGACTTGGTACTTAAATTATTTTCTACAAAAACGTAACTATCATGTGACTTATTACTTTGAAATTATTTTCTACAATAGCGTAACTATAATGTGACTTGGTACTTTGAAATTATTTTCTATAATAGCTTGTAACTATCATGTGACTTGGTACTTTGAAATTATTTTCTACAATAGCGTAACTATCATGTGACTTGGGTACTTTGAAATTATTTTCTATAATTAGCAACTATCATGTGACTTGGTACTTTGAAATTATTTTCTACAATAGCGTAACTATAATGTTACTTGGTACTTTGAAATTATTTTCTATAATAGCGTAACTATCATATGACTTGGTACTTTGAAATTATTTTCTACAATAGCTCTTGTTTAACAAAAAAAACAACAAAGGAATTATTTACTGACCTTTAGTTGTTGTGATTTTAAAAGTTCCGCTTTTATTTCAGCCAATCGTGTTTAACAAAAAAAAAAGAATTATTTACTGACCTTGAGTTGTGGTTTTAAGAGTTCCGCTTTTATTTCAGCCAATTGTGTTAAACAAAAAAAACAACTTTTCAGACATTTCTTGTTAAAACTTTATTTTCAACTAATTCATCCGGGTTTTCGAAAGCAATTCATGCCAGAGTACAGCACTATAACTAGTCTAAGAAATCCACTCTGTCTTCGCCCCACCCCCCAAAAAATACTTTCCAGACATTTCTTGTTAAAACTTTATTTTCAACTAATTCATCCGGGTTTTTGAAAGCAATTCATGCCAGAGTACAGCACTATAACTAGTCTAAGACATCCACTCTGTCATTGCTCCTACCCCAAAAAATACTTTTCAGACATTTCTTGTTAAAACTTTATTTTCAACTAATTCATCCGGGTTTTTCTCAAGCAATTCATGCCAGAGCACAGCACTATAACTAGTCTAAGACATCCCCTCTGTCATCGCCCCCACCCCCCAAAAAAATACTTTTCAGACATTTCTTGTTAAAACTTTATTTCAACTAATTCATCCGGGTTTTCGAAAGCAATTCATACCAGAGTACAGCACTATAACTAGTCTAAGACATCCACTCTGTCATCGCCCCCCCCCCCCCAAAAAAATACTTTTCAGACATTTCTTGTTAAAACTTTATTTGAACTAATTCATCCGGGCGTTCGAAAGCAATTCATGCCAGATTACAACACTATAACTAGTCTAAGATATCCACTCTGTCATCGCCCCTACTCTCCCAAAAAATTACTTTTCAGACATTTCTTTTTAAATCTTTATTTTCAACTAATTCATTTGGGTTTTTCACCAGCAATTCGTACCCCAGTACAGCACTATCACTAGTCTCAAACATCCACTCTGTCACCGCCCCCCCCCCCAAAAAAATACTTTTCAGACATTTCTTGTTAAAACTTTATTTTCAACTAATTCATCCGGGTTTTTCACAAGCAATTCGTACCACAGTACAGCACTATAACTAGTCTAAGACATTCACTCTGTCATCGCCCTCACCCCCCTCCCCCCCAAAAAAAAAATACTTTTCAGACATTTCTTGTTAAAACTTTATTTTCCAACTAATTCATCCGGGTTTTCGAAAGCAATTCATGCCAGAGTACAGCACTATAACTAGTCTGAGACTTTCACTCTGTCGTCGCCCCATCCCCCCAAAAAATACTTTTCAGACATTTCTTTTTAAAACTTTATTTTCAACTAATTCATCCGGGATTTCGAAAGCAATTTGTACCACAGTACAGCACTATAAATAGTCTGAGACATCAAATTGGTCATCGCCCCATCCCCCCAAAAAATACTTTTCAGACATTTCTTGTTAAAACTTTATTTTCAACTAATTCATCCAGGTTTTCGAAAGCAATTCATGCCAGAGTACAGCACTATAAGTAGTCTAAGACATCAGCTCTGGCATCGCCCCCATCCCCCAAAAAACACTTCAGACATTTCTTGTTAAAACTTTATTTTCAACTAATTCATCCGGGTTTTCGAAAGCAATTCCTACCAAAGTACAGCACTATCACTAGTCTTAGACATCCACTCTGTCCTTGCTCCATCCCCCCAAAAAATACTTTTCAGACATTTCTTGTTAAAACTTTATTTTCAACTAATTCATCCGGGTTTTTGAAAGCAATTCGTACCAGAGTACAGCACTATAGCTAGTCTTAGACATTTACTCTGTTATTACCCACATCCCTCCGAAAATACTTCCCAGACATTTCTTGTTAAAACTTTATTTTCAACTAATTCATCCGGATTTTCGAAAACACTTCTTGCCAGAGTAACGCATTATAGGTAGTCTGAGACATTGACTCGGTTCCCGCTCCATCCCCCAAAAAATACTTTTCAGACATTTCTTGTTAAAACTTTATTTTCAACTAAAGCATTTCCATAAAAATAGCTCTTAATAGAACTTTTTAAGCGTGAACTCTTATTTTTCAGACGAAATTATAGAAAATATCGTGTAAACACACTTCTCTGTTTCAATTGTGTACATTTTCACATTTTCTGATTCAAATGTGTATCTTCAGTCAGAAAAGCATAGTTTCGATTCAAAAATGAACCATTTCCATAGCAATAGCTCTTAATAGAACTGTTTAAGTATGAACTCCAATATTTTCCAACGAGACTATGCAACTCAACCGCCTCTGAGGGGGGTAGAGAAATTTAACACAAGAATCGGGGGTGGGGGGAGATTAACATTTCAATATCTCTTACGTACACTTTTACGATGTTGAAAAATGTCGAAGAGGTTAATTCATTAACGTATAGAAAACAGGTTCTATTTTCTATGTGAAATAACCATTATTTTATAAAGTAAAAAAAAACGTTCATTTTCACCCCATCCTCAAAACTCAATTTCTCCTTGAACTATTTAAACTAAATACTTGCCTCCACCCCTCTCCCACAGAAAGTTCAGAAAGACGCAAAAGAGTGCTTTCTTTGCTAATAAAAAAAATGCATTATATTCAGCTATCTCTGAGGGGAGCAGAGAAATTTAAAACAATGGTCAGGGGTGGGGGGGAGATTAATATTTTAATATCTCTGACATACACTTTTACGATATTGAAAAATGTCGAAAAGGTTAATTCATTAACCTATAGAAAAAAGGTCTCATTTTCTATATGAAATAACCATTATCTTATCAAGTTAAAAAAAACATGTTCAAATTCATCCCTACTCAAAATACAAGTCCTCCTAGGAATGTTTAAACTAACTACTTGTATCCGCCCCCATCCGACAAAGGGTTCAGAAACACAGAAAGGAGTGCTGATTTTGCTAATAAAAAAAAATGCATTAGATTCAGCTATCTCTGAGGGAGGGGGGCAGAGAAATTTAAAACAATGGTCGGGGGTGGGGGGGGGGGAGATTAACATTTTAATATCTCTGAAATACACTTTTACGGTGGTGAAAAATGGTGAAAAGAAAATACTTAAAAAAACAAACAAAAAAAAGTTGGATACAAAGAGGAAGAAACTAGAGGTGAAAATACTCTAAATTTGCAAATCTAGAATACTGTTGAGTTACGTCCGTTTCTTGCATAGATGTGGTGGTGATGTCACTGCATTTTACAGGTGAGCCAGTGGGGCTCCCCATTATGGGAACAACCATCCATTCTCTTTTCAGCTTTCTACCTGGCTGCATAGGAGTTGGCACTGGTGAGTTTTGAGCAGGCAGCGTCGGTTTGGAATGGATGTGAGTGGCCCCCAATGGACCGCCTATCTCCACTTGTTGTATTGGAGCGACGCCGTTAGTCTTAGCTCTCTTTTCCGGGGGAGAGTAATTGTAATTGTAGTTGAAACAAATTTGTGCGGGGAATCCCCCGTTCATACTGTTATCTTTTTTGCAATGTTTAGGAACAGGCGGGGAATCCCCCGATAAACTTGGAAAATTTTTAAAAAAACATAATCTCTCTGTTTCTTTCAAAACCGAACAAAAAGTTGAACACTTTTTCAACTCAGGAAAGGATAAAACAGACCAAGTACTGGGTAGTGGTGTCTACAGAATCCCGTGTTCTTGTGGAAAATTTTACATTGGTAGGACCCATCAACAACTAGGTGAACGTTTGCATGAGCACAAAATTTCAATAGATAAGTCCCTCAGATTAAAAAATAACAATGACAACTATTATTCGGCATTGGCTTCACATATTTTCGTAAATCCGACCCATCTAGTTCTGTTTGACGAGGCAACCTTAATATCAACTGTAAATGGCGTACCACAAACTTTTAAAGAGGTAATTGAGATAAAAAAATATATAAACCAAAATTTAGCAATAAATAGAGACACTAGAGATATTTCATTAAGCCCAATTTACGACAGTTTAATCTTGAAGGACTCAATCAATATTTTCACCCGAAATAACGAAAAAGAACCTATTTGCATATCTAATGAAAACCGAAACTGTAGACCAGCTAAAACTATTGCAAGGCGAAAGAGCCTTGCCCAATCATCTTGGTAAATTCATTTTCATTGATTCCTGCCTGGTTTTTATCCAGTGTCTGTTCGTCTTTGTTGGGTAAACTTCGAAAGGTTAGAGTTTTCTGTTTTTTTTTTTTGTTTTTTTTGTTTTTTTTTTTAGCACTGAGGACGACTTGGTGGAGGTCCTTGTCGAAATATTTGCTTATATTTTGTCATTTTTATGATTCGCCACTGGCTGACAAAATCCTCGTTTTTTCACCCTTTTTGATTTTATTTTTCATTTTGTTACTTTCTCTCCTCTCTGAGTTTCATTTGTCATTGAAGATTATCAAGTCTGACGTGTCAAATGAGCTGGACAACGTTATCATCAAACTCGGAGGCTTTCACTTGATGATGAGCTTCGTCGGATGCATAGGGCACCTGATGCAAGACAGTGGGCTCAAAGAAATCTTGGAAATAGTATACGCACCGGCAACGGTACCACATATACTCTGGGAAAGTGATTTCTACAACTATTAGAGCTCACATTCTCGTGAGCTCGGCTCTCTATGCTCATATTTTAGGACAAGATACGGGAATTTTGGATACTCTCGGCCTTGAAAAACTCTTCAACGACACCCTTGAGGGAAAAATGTCCCCCAGACACCTTGACGAAGCACCAGAGCTGGGACTACTGGAAAGTATTATCAAACAGAAGATTGAAGACCTATGAGATCACCGATCAGCAAGGTCTGGCTGCAGTACCGTTACATGGTTTATACGTGCCGAGAGACTAGGCCTATGGAACTTGCATTTGCAGGTTGCAGCAGAAATGCTTCCCTACCTAGCCGCATCTGGGTACAACCTTTACTTGAAATCTGTCTGGTTGTACATCCAAGAGATGACTAAACTTCTCGATCGTCACCCAAGAATGTTTCAGATGTTCAGTGAGCAAGGACACACGATTATAAGGTCAGATCGGAGCTGGGCCGGACTCTCAGTAGACATAGTTATTGAACAAGAGTACATGCGAAGCCTAAAGACATCAGGAGAACTCACTGGTGGTGGTGGCATGACTGAAGAACAGAGAGCGATTTGGGTTCTATCGAGGCCGGCGGGTCTTGAGGTCAACCTGTTGATGCAGAACCTGACGAATATCGGCTACTCTACAAGCGAGCAGCATCGTGACTTGATTCTGAACAGACAAAACCGTGACTGTGGAGATACCGCAAAGTTGGTAGATTTCTTCGAAGTGTCATCCCCATTCAAAGGCAATGTACAACTGAGAAACGTTGCAAATGGAGTAACTTCATCTCCAGGCGTGAATGTTGACGAAGCCGAATCTGCTGGGAAGAAAATCTTAGACAAGATGTCAGAAAAGACCTTGAAGGAACACGTCTTTAAAAAGAAAGAACAAGTAACTCTGATGACCAAAAAAAAGTCGGGCTCTTCTGAGGTGGCGCACATCGACCCGGCACTTTTTTTTCAGAGGTTCATTATCGTTACCCAGAGGTCTAGTCTCAAGGAAGAATATTTCAAGTTTGAGCTCTGTACCATTCCTCCTACTCTTTCCAAAAGAAACGGATTCATGCGAAAGGCCAACAAGCCCGAGCTAGCAAAAGCAGTCTATCAGTCATATGGTTTGATGCTCAGTCCCCAAGACCGGTGGGAATTACCAGCTTCGTCTTAGACGGGGGCGCCCTTCTCCATCAGATCCCGTGGAAGGTCGCTTCCACATACAAGGCTATCACGTCTTCGTACATTCATTACGTCGAAAAAAGTATCCCCGTGCAGTTGTCGTCTTCGACGGATACGACGGCGGTCCGTCAATCAAAGATGCAACCTATTTGTGTCGAGCTGAATCTGTCGGCCACGAAGTGTTATTTACCGAAGACATGAATCTTTGCATAAAGAAAGAGGAGTTTCTTTCATGCAAGGACAAGAAATCGCGTTTTCTGAAGATTCTTGGAAGCGCTCTGGTAGCCAGCGTCTGCGACGTATAACACTCTGAAGGAGATGCTGATCTAGACATAGTGAAGAAGGCTAAGGAAACTGCACTTCATAGCGACACCATTGTGGTTGCTGATGACACGGATGTTCTCGTCCTCCTCATCTGTCATGCAGACACGAGTTCAAATCGAGTTTACTTCTCGCCGGAAGCGAAAATCGGAAGTGAATGCTCAGCTTGGGATGCTTGTCAGATAAAAGACAAGCTAGGATCAGAAGTTTGCCAGCTGATGCCATTCTGTCACGCCATACTGGGTTGCGACACAACACTCCACCTTTATGGCATCGGAAAAGGAAAAGCTCTTCAGCTATTGTTATCCAGCTTGAGTTTCAGAGACGCCGGTACCCTGTTTACCAGAAAATCTGCATCTCATGATGAGATAGCTGCGGCTGGAGAGAAAGCTCTGCTGATAATTACAACTGGCAGGATCTGCCACTGCCAGAAACCAAGTTTTCCAGAGGAAAGTCAATACTGCCACCTCATTCGTACACCGACAAGAGCTGCCTCCGACTATGATGGCAGCGAAGTATCATTCGTTCCGAGTCTAGAGCCAGGTTAAGATTTGGCTAGGGAACACGGTTGACCCCCTAAGCTGAGGATGGAATCTTCAAGGCAACGAAGTTTTAGAGGCAAAATTGACGGATCTCCTCGCTGCTCCTCCTCATCTTCTAAAGACAGTGAAGTGTTCTTGCCGAGCTGATGGTTGCGACAGTGAGAGATGCTCCTGCAAGAAAAATGGCCTGAAATTCACCATAGCTTGCCGAGTATGTAGAGGAGTTTCGTGCAACAACACGAAGTGTCAAGAAGATGAATTTTCTGAGGATGAGCTTTAAGCCTGTAATTTAATTTTCCCTGTGATTTTTGTTCTTTTGATCTATCAGATGTGCAATTTTCTTACGTTTTATTACAAATAATTTTTACCACGTCGTTTTTTATGGTGATGGGTGAATGGATTTTGATCTCAAATGCCTGCGAGGAGCAAGGTTTTTGGGGAAGGGTGGGGAGGATGGGTATTAAAAAGATCTTGAAGTATCACAGAAAACCTAGATTGCCCACTCAAAACTGATCTAGACACTACTATCGAACGCTTGTTTTTTTTTTTTTTCCTAAAATGTTAAAATTTGTTCATTTTTGTTCAAAAACAGATTATTTCTGATTTATTTCTTGACATTTCGGAGAAACTAACATCAGATATCTTTTCAGCTTTTGAATCTGATACAGAAAGACATATCAAACACCAGTTTTGTGATATTTCATTGTTTTCAAAAAAAAAAATTAATGAATAAAAACGGCGAAAAAACAAATTTCGAAACGAGTTAGAGATGGAGATTTTGGATATGTTGTTCAGCAATTTTTTCTGGTCTGGATAGTGAAGAGAACTTTACTTTATCAATTTGTTCCTGGTTAAACCTTATTATTCCTGTATTATTAGGCAACACTACTGCGTTGCCTATGATACTACCTAGGTAGGTTAAGTTGTCCACTTGGTCTACGCAGAATGAAGTGAAGTGAGTGAAGCTGTCCTCTATCTACGCGGAGACAAAGAATCAAAAAAATAAATACAACTAATGTTTTTCTTCAGGGTTTCTATAATTTGTTTTAAAATTGTGCTGAGTAACACCAGAGGGTGTTAGTTTCTGCACAGAAAGGAACTTGTTTCCGATCTTATTCAATTTATTTTAATTCAAAACTCGTCTAAGAAAATCAAAAAAAAGGACAAATTATAAAAATAGAAAAAATACAACAAAACAAATATTTATTTCAATTTACTGTGTGGGGACCAGACACTTTAGAAGGCGCAAGTCTGAAAATACGGAAAAGAAAAGGACATTGATTTTTTGTTTTTTTAGTAATCTTGGTAATGTTGGTGATTTTAGTATCTTTTTTTTCTATTGATATTATGAGAAATGAAAACACATTCTTCGAAAGAACGATTGTTTTCTGCAAAGTTCGAATTATGTTCTGGGCTATAAAAGCCGCAAGAGGTGTTAGCCCTACTTTTATTTGCGGTAATTTCTTTTCGTTATGAGTTCGACTCTGATATTCATTGTAATTTCTGTTCGTTTTGGGTTTCATTTATTTACTAATGGTGATTAATATAGTTTTAAGCTTGAAAATAATTTACTTTATTTCTTCTCATCTTTAGTTTAATGGAGCTCTTTACTTTTCTTTGAAAGAATGCATTTGTGGAAAACCTTTTAAAAGATAATCTACTATGAAGAGGCTAAGACTAAGTTAGCATTAAAGCAGTAAGCGCATATATATGCTAATTGAGCCCTTTTGGAAAAACCAGTTCCTGTATTTTTGGCAAAATTAATAGCATAAGTAGAGATAGAGAATAAATAATAAATACATCCTGATTTAATTATTTGAGTTAAATTATTTAATACATATTATAAAAAAATACATACGAATCTGTTTTTCTTCAGGCATCTTTCTAGACTATCTATGCATACCTAGACTATCTAGACTTTCAGACATAGACTATATATCAGCAAGTGAAATGACATCATTTTTATACAATTCCGAAAAGGGTTATGCCAGCTTTCCCTCTCACTTTTAAATATGTTTTGAAGATCTACCAATATTAGAACTAATAACACTTTTAATAACACTTGCATAAATAATACTGATATGAAAAATACCCATTTTATGATTTTCCCTCAAAGCTTTACCCTTATTTTGTCGACATGCCTTACAGGACAAAAAAACATAACATTGTTCCTGAAATCAGCACAAAAAAAATACATACAAATTGATTATTAAAATATAACAGTGCTTTATATTTTTTTTTATTTAATTTTTTTGGAACGGAGCTAACGAGAGTAGCAACATGTCAAATTGCCTAATATAATGTGATTTTTGGCCTGTTGCCCAAATTCTAGTTGATTTCCATACAGATTTCTATCAGATTTGGTAGAAATAGAGCGAACTTTACTCTGGTTAATCCTTCTAAGACGTGAAATTCATAATTCGAATCTTTGTTTACTTCATTACTGTTCAGAGCCAAATTTTCAAATTGCGCATACAAACAAAGTTAAATGATAATCTTCAATTTAAATTTATTTTAAATTGTTTTCTTCAATTTAAATTTATGGAAGTGAAGAGTGGGGACTGCAGAGCGGGACAAACTTCAGAAAAATTCCCATTTTAGCAAAAACGATGACACATTCGTGGCTCTATTTCAAAGTTGTTGCGAATTAGATTAGGTGACCAATTTTTCACTAATGTTATATTCCCCGTGTTTAACAGAGTGTACTGCTATTAATACACATAGGTTTGCCAACGGCAAAGGCTGAAGGTTGTTGAACGGCAATTGGTTGAAGCTTATTGGATAACAGGACTTTCGACCAATCGGGATCCTTTTCGACTAGCAAACCTCATTCACACATAAATCACAAACATATTGATAAATTTGTGATTATAAAAAGGAAATCCAACCAAACGTTCTTGCTAAGGTAATTCCTTCAATCGCAATTCGCTACTGAAAAATAGCATTTCATTCAGTCCATCGCTAGAAGCGGTGCATAGCCATATCGAAGAAGGTGGCATGGTAATTAGGTAATGTAAAATCAAAGAAAAAGAATTTACGGCACATCTCTCCCTCTAAACAGGATGAACACTAGGGTACCGTAGCTAGCTCTTTCGTTTAACTGTATAATCAGCGAAAGCCCCCTTTTCCCCGGCCAGGGCACTGGCTGATAAAACTTCTGAGGTTCTTATAAACATCGGGTCAATAGATATACGTCATGTAGACGTTAGAGGTTTGTCTCCTGTGTTGTTTGTTCCCCGTCCTACCTGGGAGTCTGTGTGACTCCTGCATGATATTTTGACGGTAACTTCTAATAAATCCTGTAATCTCGACGTGATAGACTCTCTAGGGGAGGGTGGGATAGCCCCCCCCCCCTCACATACAGAACAATTTCTGTTCGTTTCAAGTTTTAATGTTGCTCCTTTCACTTGAAAAAAAACAAATTTTTTTAAACTTATCAAAAACGAATGGAACCATCTTAAATTAGATTCGGAAAATGTATATTACTGGGATTTGCTTAACTCCATCACAGCCTGTTACCCCTTGAAATCTCGATACAACCATAGGATACCTACAGAAGTTGGCTGATTACGATTGTTTGCATTATACTTTTGAAAAAGTTAATTAATAAGCCCAAACAACACCGATTTGCAAAAAAAAAACTTAATCAAGTTTTCGCATACAGCCTAGAACTACAAAACTATCCAGGCATAAGGGGGGAGCGAGGGAGGCTGGGACATAGTTAAAATGGAAATGACTCTAAAAATCTGATCAAAAGAAATTTCTTGAATCTTGTGGAGTAAATAATTTCCTATTATAGTATTTAGGTCAGAAGAGAATATCAATAAAACTGCTGTCAAAAGGGCTTACGGTAAAAATGAAAAACTGTTAATATCAGACTGGCTCAATACATCAGTTTCGGGTACCCGTTTGACTGATCGCATTCTAAACAGTAAGCCGCAAGATAAACGTAGTTCTATCCCGATTTCTAGGGCTATAATGAGAGAAGCGTTGAGAACAGTCTAGGGCACGTTCTGCGAATGAAGGATGACATACTGCCGCAGATCGCTCTTTTCGGTCATGCATCTAGGGCCAAGCAAAAAACAGGTCATTCCGAGCAGAGCGGGAAGAGGTCATAAAAAAGGATTTAAAGGAAATTGGTACTTCTTGGAAGGGTGTAAAGAGGGGGTAGCTTTGAATCGATTGGGACGGAGGAAGAGCGTGCAAAGCTCTGTTGGCCTCAGGCGGCTTTGCGCTGCAGTGAGGTGTTAGTAGTAGCAGTAGTAGAATCCAATCTGTTAAAAGTAAACGACACAGGGTAAAACGGTATCCTGACTTTTACATTTTTATTGAAACCTTGCAAGTCAACTCGGAAACATGCTAAAAAAAATCCTAAGATCGGACGGAAATTGTGTCTAGTCTTAGTTTTATCTGATTGGTTTTATACTTACCACATGATGACACCACATGTCTAAAAGTGATTCAAGGAACTTTCTAGTTGACAAAAGGGAAGATTTGTTGATTTGTTCCTGTTTCAACTCTCCATCTTCATGCATAGGCACCATAAGGGCACAGAGCGTATCCAGTGCAGCATGTGCAACACCCTCATTGTTGCGCTTTAGTGCACGAACAATACGAGATCCAAGCTTCTCTCGAAATCTGAAAAAAAAACTTCGTGAAAGCTATAACATTGTTAAAAATTTAAAAAGCTTTCAAAATGTTTTTCCACTCATTCTAATTAAATATATATATAATATATATATATATATATATATATATATATATATATATATATATATATATATATATATATATATATATAATCCAGATAGATATAATCAAGGTGGTGAAACTCCTTGATTTTGACAATATGTTTTCAGACAGTAAATGGTAAGTAGGGATATCAATTTTTCCCCACTCCCGTCTCCAAACCCAGCGGTTATGATTCTTTAGTGGGGTACTAGGATTTCTTGAAGCAACACGTAAGAAATTCGATACCGGTATATGGTCAGAGACACTGCTTGCATTGTTAACATGGGAGGAGGGGTGAATAGCATTCGTTTTCATCGAAAGGAAAAAGTCAAGATTGGATATAGACTCACTACTATGTACATATGTAAATGCCACGTCACTGCTGATGACCGTGAGCTGAGGACAGGAGCTAGAAATGATATCTGTCCTGCAGCTATTAGTATCACTAAGATTACACTTTATATCCCCTGCAACGATAAGAGTATCTTAGAAAAGCTGATCATGACACAAAACCCATTTTCTAGGATATTCGATTTTGAGACGCCCGACTATTTCGCTTTAAACAACATTTTAAGCTATCTAATAAAAAAAAAACGATGATGATGAAATACTATTACTTTAGTTTGGTTGGTCCTTGACAAAAGATTCTTTTCTAAAGAGATTCAACTTGGATATTACGGTTATTTCAGAAATATTGCCTATATTTTCAGATCTCAATTGATTTTTTTAAAAAGGGGTGAAATACACATATTTAGCTAACCTTATCATTGAGTCAGGCCGGTTCTCAAGGAGATTTGCTTTAAGAATCAGCTTTTTGGATATTTAAACCAAATAAAAATACCGCACTAATTGTAATTCTTAGAAAAGAGAGGTGAAATAAGCTTGACCTCTAATTTCAGCTACCAAGTCGCAAAATCATATTTAGAATTCAAAAAATAGGAAAAGAGTTAAATATGTTTATTGCAGCAAAGCTGGTCTTTCAGATAGGCATCCTTGACATAAAATCCTATCCCAGGGACATTAAGTTTCGAGATACATCAATATCAACCAAAGAGAAAAGTTGCCATTTTTAATACTGTATTTTTCAAACACGCGTAAACTTAATATACTTTAAAAAGCAAATACAAAAGGGTTTTGAGCTCACATACACATGTTAAGAAACTCAAAAAAACGAATTACCCATAAAAAAGCAGAACCAATTTAAAACACAACTTTTACATCAGTAACATGCTTGTTGACAACTGATCACAGAAATGCTGAAGGCCAATGTAATGCCAAATAAAAATAAAGACAACTTTATGAAAAGCACACTATTCTTAATTGCTGCAAGTACAGGAATTGGCTCTGGTTTTAATTTGGCTATAATGTAGGCACCATCAATCCGGCAGCAGATAAAAAGAAAGAGTGGATGAGTGATATAGAAACCGAGTGATATAAAATACAACCATCACCAGGTCGGATGGAATTTTCACGGTCAATAACAATGGTGCTGCATGTTGTGGAAGGTTTATTTGGAGGTTTATTAAATCAACCAATCGCCGAAATAGGAAGACACATTGGCTTGCTCTACAATAATCTATTTGCCCTTTTTGGGATGTTTTTTGAATTGCTGTGCTACTATGTTAATTCATATGAATACACAACGGTTGGAAGATTCTTACTTGGCGCGAATGCTGGGATCGGGACGGGGCTCAGTGTCATTTACCTCCAAGAAACCGCACCAAATAGTAAGCGAGGTTTATTCTCAGCCATGGTGGGAGTTATGTTCGTCTTTTCACAGCTATTTCGTGGAATACTTAAACTGGAGTACAAAACTCCTTTGGCCTTATTTTTTCTTAACTGCCATCGTCTTTATTCTGATCTAAGATCCAGCTTTAATTTTCTCTGAAGAAACTCCAAAGTATCTACTGATGACCAAAAATGATGAAAGAAAGACTAGAAATCACTCGAATCATAGGCAGCGCGATGGCGCTGCCTAAGTAAAGAACGACGTGGGCACAATGTATTATTTATTTTTCTTTTTTCTTGTCCGTACCCGGGCACTTCGAATCGAAGGAGTTGTCGTAGAAACTTCGAAAAGGGCTCATTTGAATGGAAATTGGATTGACTAGTGCCCTTTTCAATAGCCAAATGTGATTGGAGGGCAACTAGCACCCCCACGCCCACCATTCCCCCAAACACATCCAATCAAAATTTTGAGATAGCTATTTTGCTCAGCGTAGTTGATTTCCAGATAGAAAATATCTTTTTAAGTAGGACACTCCCCCACAACCCTCGGGATAAGGGTTTTAAATTATGCCCTGGGGGCATATAAGGTTTTTATAGAAGGCGCTGTCGTAGAAACTTCAAAAAAGGCTCATTCGATTAGAAATTCAAAGGGCTAGTGTCCTTTTTAATAGTCGAAAGTGATTGGAGGGCAACTAGCCCCCCACCACGCCCATCATTCCCCCAAACACATCCAATTAAAATTTTGAGATAGCCATTTTGTTCAGCGTAGTTGATTTCCAGATAGAAAATATGTATCTGAGGAGAACACTCCACTACAACCCTCGGGGCAAGAGTTTTAAGTTATGCCCTGGGGGCATATAAGGTTTTCATAGAAGGCATTGTCGTAGAAACTTAAAAAAAGGCTCATTCGATTGGAAATTCAAAGGGCTAGTGCCATTTCTAATAGTCAAAAGTGATTGGAGAGTAACTAGCCACCCCCCTTCCCTCCCACACCCATCATTCCCCCAAACACATCCAATCAAAATTTTGAGATATCCATTTTGTTCAGCGTAGTTGATTTCCAGATATAAATTATTTTTTCGAGGAGGACACTCCCCTTCAGCCTTCAGGGCAAGGGCTGTAAGTTTAGCCCTGGGGGCAATTAGCCCCCCTCTGTCAACCACCTTTTCCCCAAACACATCCAATCAAATTTTTTAGATAGCCATTTTGTTCAGTGTTGTGGATTTCCAGATAGAAATAATGTTTTTGAGGAGGACACTCCGCCAGAGCCCTCAGGACCAGGGTTGTAAGTTATGCCCTGGGGGCATTAACGTTTTTATAGAACCGCGCTGTCGTAGAAATATCAAAAAGGGTTCATTCGATTGGAAATTGAAATAGCTAGAGCCCTTTTTGATAGTCGAAAGTGATTGGAAGGCAATTAACACCCTTACACGCCCACCATTTCCCCAAATATATCCAATCAAAATTTTTAGATAGCCATTTTGTTCCACGCAGTTTAAAGTTCAGGAAATTGTACCTTTGAGCAGGACACCCCCCCCACAGTCTTCAGAGAAAGCGTTATCAATTATGCCCTGGGGCCATATAAGGTTTTTATTTAAATCTTTGTCGTAGAAACTCTAAAAAGGGCTCACTCGATTGATGTGCCACACGATCGATGTGGTTATTATGCTGATGAACCACAGGAAATCAGGTAGCAAAATCAATCGGAAATGGTACTACACCACAGAGAAGCAACTTTTCAAAGTTACTTTTGTTATAGTATTTGATAGGCAGTGCTATTGCGCTGCCTAAGTAAAGAACAATGTTGCCACAATGTATTTTTTTTTTCCTGACCCGGGCACTTCGTATCGAAGGAGTTGTCTTAGAAACTCAGAAAAGGGCTCATTCGATTGGAAATTGGAGTGTCTAGTGCCCTTTTTAATAGTCGAAAGTGATTGGAAGGCAACTGGCCTCCCCCCTCATGCCCATCATTCCCCTAAACACATCCAATCAAAATTTTGAGATAGCCATTTTGTTCAGCGTAGTTTATATCCAGATAGAAAATATGTTTTTGAGGAGGACACTCCCAAACAACCCTCTGGGCAAGGGTTTTCAGTTATGCCCTGAGGGCACATAAGAACGATGTTTGCACAATGTATCATTTATTTATTTTTCCTTTAGAGCAGGGCACTTCGTATCGAAGAAGTTGTCGTAGAAACTTCGAAAAGGGCTCATTCAATTGAAAATTGGAGTGGCTTGTGCCTTTTTTAATAGTCGAAAGTGATTGGAGGGCAACTAGCCCCCTCCCCCACACCCATCATTCCCCAAAGCACATCCAATCAAAAGTTTGAGATAGCAATTTTGTTCAGCGTAATTGATTTCCAGATAGAAAATATGTTTTTGAGGAGGACACTCCCCCACAACCCTCGGGGCCAGGGTTTTAAGTTATGCCCTGGGGGCATATAAGATTTTTAAAGAAGGCCTTGTCGTAGAAACTTAAAAAAAGGCTCATTCGATTGGACATTCAAAGGGCTAGTGCCCTTTTTAATAGTCAAAAGTGATTGGAGGGCAATTAAATCCCCCCACGCCCATCATTCCCCCAAACACATCCAATCAATATTTTGAGATAGCAATTTTGTTCAGCGTAGTTGATTTTCAGATAGAAAATATGTTTTTGAGAAGGACACTCCCCCACAACCCTCGGGGCAAGGGTTTTAAATTATGCCCTGAGTGCATATAAGAACGATGTTTGCACAATTGTATCATTTTTTTTTTTTTCCTTTAGAGCAGGGCACTTCGTATCGAAGAAGTTGTCGTAAAAACTTTGAAAGGGGCTCATTCAATTGGAAATTGGAGTGGCTTGTGGCCTTTTTAATAGTTGAAAATGATTGGAAGGCAACTAAAACCCCTTCCATAACCACTATGTCCCGAACCATATACACTCAACAATTTGAGATAGCCATTTTGTTCAACGTAGTTGTTTTACAAGGAGAAACAATGTTTTTGAGGAAGAAAGTCTACCACAATCCGCAGGGCAAGGGTTATAAATTATGCCCTGGGGGCTCATAAGGTTTTTATAGAAAGTTTTGTCGCAGAAACTTCAAAAGGGCTCATTCGATTGGGAATTCAAAGGGCTAGTGCCCTTTTCAATAGTCAAAAGTGATTAGATGGCAACTAGCCCCCCCCCCCATGCCCATCATTCCCCAAAACACATCCAATCAAAATTTTGAGACAGCCTTTTTGTTCAGCGTAGTAGATTTCCACTTAGAAATTACTTTTTTTGAGGAGGACACTCCCCCACAGCCTTCAGAGCAAGGGTTGTAAGTTATGCCCTGGGGCACAAGGTTTTTTTATAGAAGGCGTAGAAACTTCAAAAAAGGCTCAGTCGATTGGAAATTCAAAGGGTTAGTGCCCTTTTTAATAGTCAAAAGTGATTGGAGAGCAACAAACCCCCCTCTCACGCCCACCTTTATTCCAAAACACATCCAATCAAAATTTTGAGATAGCCATTTTATTTAACCTAGTTTTAAATTCGGTTAATTAGGTCCTTTAGGATGACAACCCCCTCACATTCCTGAGGACAAGGGTTGTAATTTATGCCCTGGGGGCATATAAGTCTCTTATTGAACGCGTTATCGTAGAAACTTCAAAAAGGGCTCATTCGATTGGAAATTGAAAGGGCTAGAGCCCTTTTTAATAGTCAAAAGTAATTGGAAGGCAACTAACACCCCTTCCACGCCCACCATTTCCCCAAACACATCCAATCAAAATTTTGAGATAGCCATTTTGTTCCACGTAGTTAAAGTTCAGGAAATTATACCTTTGAGCAGGAAACTCCTCCCACAGTCTTCAGGACAAGGGTTATAAGTTATGCCCTGGGGGCATACAAGTCTATGTCGTAGAAACTTGAAAAAGGGCTCATTCTATTGGAAATTCAAAGGTGTATCGCCCTTTTTAATAGTCAAAAGTGATTTTAAGGCAACTAGCCCCCCTCTCTTGCCCACCTTTTCCCCAAACACATCCAATAAAATTTTTTAGACGGCCATTTTGTTCAGTGTTGTGGATTTTCACATGGAAAGTATGATTTTGAAGAGGATACTCCCCCACAGCCCCCACGGCAAGGATTGTAAGTTTAAAGTTTGGGAAATTATACATTTGAGCAGGAGACTCTCCCCACAGTCTTCAGGGCAAGGATTATAAGTTATGCCCTGGGGGCATGTAAGGTTTTTATTGAAATCTTTGTCGTAGAAACTTGAAAAAGGCTCATTCGATTGGAAATTCAAAGAGCTAGTGCCCTTTTTAATAGTCAAAAGTGATTTGAGGGCAACTAACCCCCCTCTCACGGCCACCTTTTCCCCAAACACATCCAATAAAAATTTTTAGATAGCCATTTTATTCAACGTAGATGAAAGTTTTGGAAATTAGGTCTTTAAGAATGACAACCCATCCCTCACAAACCTCATGGCAAGAGTTGTAAGTTACGCCCTGGCGGTATTTAAGGTTTTTATAGAAAGCAATGTTGTAAAGACATCAAAAACGGCTTATTCAATTTAAAATCGGAAGGGCTAGTGCCCTTTTAATAGCTAAAGAGATTGAAAGGCAACTAACCCCCCTCTCACGCCCACCATTTCCCCAAACACGTCCAATCAAAATTTTGAGATATCCAATTTGTTCATTGTAGTCGAAAGTTCTGGAAACTAGATCTTTTAGGATGATAACCCCATCAGAGCCCTCAGTGCAAGGGTTGTAAGTTATGCCTTGGGGGCATATAAGGTTTATATAGAAAGTTGTTGTAGAAATTTCAAAAGGGGCTCATTTGATTGGAAATTGAAATTGCCCTTTTTAATAGTCGAAAGTGAGTGGAGAGTAATTAACCCCCCTCTCACGCCCACCATTTCCCCAAACACATTCAATCAAAGTTTAGAAATTATGTATTTAAGGATGACAAACCCCCCAGAGTCCCTAGGGCAAAGGTTGTAAGTTATGCCCTGGGGACATATAAGGTTTTTAATGATAGAGTTGTCGTAAAAACTTCAAAAGGGGCTCATTCAATTGGAAATTGAGAGGGCTAGTGCTCTTTTTAATAGTCGAAAGTAATTGGGAGGCAACTAACACCCCTTCCATGCCCACCATTTCCCCAAACACATCCAATCAAAATTTTGAGATAGCCATTTTGGTCCACGAAGTTAAAGTTCAGGAAATTATAACTTTGAGCAGGACACTCCCCCCACAGTCTTCAGGACAAGTGTTATAAATTATGCCCTGGGGGTATATAAGTTTTTATTGAAATCTTTATCGTAAAAACTCGAAAAGGGCCCCCCTTTCTTGCCCAGCTTTTCCCCAAACACATCCAATAAAAATTTTTAGATAGCCATTTTGCTCAGTGTTGTGGATTTCCAGATAGAAATTATGTTTTTGAGGAGGACACTCCCCCACAACCCTCAGGGCAAGGGTTGTAAGTTATGCCCTGGGGGCATATAAGGTTTTTATAGAGCGCGTCGGTTTAGAAACTTCAAAAAGAGCTCAATCGATTGGAAATTGAAATGGCTAGTGCACTTTTTAATAGTCGAAAGTGATTGGAAGGCAACTAACACCCCTTCCACGCCCACCATTTCTCCAGACATATCCAATCAAAATTTTTAGATAGCCATTTTGTTCCCCGTAGTTCAAAGGTCTGGAAATTATACCTTTGGGTAAGAAACTCTCCCCACAGTTGTCATAGCAGCGTTTTTAAGATATGCCCCAGGGGTATATAAGGTTTTTATTGAAGGAGCTGTCGTAAGAAATTTGAAAAAGGGCTCAATTGCTTGGAAATTCGAAGGGATAATACTTTTTCTAGTAGTCGAACGTGATTTTAGCGAAACTAACCACCCTATCACGCCCACCTTTTCCCCAAACACATCCAATAAAAATTATTCAACGTAGTTGAAAGTTTTGGAAATTAGGTCTTTAAGGATGGCATCCCATCCCCCCCCCCACAACCATAAGGGCAAGGGTTGTAAGTTATGCCCTGGGAGCATGTAAGGTTTTTATAGAAAGCGATGTCGTAAAAACATCAAACAGGGCTCTAACAAGTGAAAACTGAAAGGGCTAGTGCCCTTTTAATAGTAGAAAGAGATTGAAAGGCAACTAACCCCCCTCTCAAGCCCACCATTTCCCCAAACACATTCAATCAAAGTTTAGAGTTTTCCATTTTTTTCAACGTAGTTGAAAGTTCTGAAAATTAGGTATTTGAGGTTGACAAACCCCCGAGAGCCCCCAAGGCAAAGGTTGTAAGTTATGCCCTGGGGCATATAAGGTTTTTAATGATAGAGTTGTCGTAAAAACTTCAAAAGGGGCTAGAGGACTAGAAATTGAGAGGACTAGTACCCTTTTTAATCGTTGAAAGTGATTGAAGGGTAACTAACCCCCCTCTCAGGCCCACCATCCCCCCAGACACATCCAATCAAAATTTTCAGATAGCCATTTTGTTCAAGTTAGTATAAAGTTCTGGAAATTAGGTCTTTGAGGATGACAACCCCCAGCCCTCAGGCCAAAGGTTGACAGTTATTCCCTGGGGACATATAAGGTTTTTATTAAAAGTGTTGACGTAGAAACTTCAAAAAGGCTCAATTGATTTGAAATTGAAAGGGGTAGTTCCTTCTTTTAATAGTTAAAAGTGATTGGAAGTTTAAAAGATTGAAAGTGATGGTAGGCAAGTGATTGGCCCACCATTTTACCAGTCACATTTAATCAAAGTTTTGAGATAGCCATTTTGTTTAACGTAGTTGAAAGTTCTGGAAATTAGGTCTTAGAGGATGACAAACACCCTCACAACCATTAGGGTAAGGGTTTTAATTTATGCCCTGGGGGCATATAAGGTGTTTATAGGAAGTGTTGTCGTAAAGATCAAAAAGGGATCATTCAATTGGAAATCGAAAGGCCTAGTGCCCTTTTTAATAATCGACAGTGATTGAAAGGCTTGACATTTTTATAGTAAAGATCGATGTGGGTATAATGTATAATTTTTGTTGTTGTTGTTGTTGTTGTTTAGACAAGGGCACTTCGTACCGAAGGAGTTGTCGTTGGAACTTCGAAAAGGGCTCATTCGATTGAAAATAGAAAGGGCTGATGCCCTTTTTAATAGTCGAAAGTGATTGGAGGGAAACTAATCCTCCTCCCACGCCCACCCTCCCATTTGACTTTATGTTTAAAAACTAAATGTTGCCATAAGATTAAACCAAAATGCACTGTGTTAATAATAGTAATTCCCAATAAAGCATCTCATCAGTATCCCAAGAACGACTGAGGGTATTATGTTCAAACTTTCGGGGCTGCTTCTGCTTTCAAAATTTAACCAAATCAAAATAGCGTAAGTGTATCCAAGCTATCAAAGAAAGTAAACAGATTTTTTTGCGAATGGTATCAAGTTTTCCATTTCAGGTCAACTAGAGGAGGTTTAAAACTAAATTAAATACTACCATTTGTGTCCAGATTTTACAGAGGGTGTGTGCTGTTAAAAATTGCTGAAAATTTTTCTCCAGCATACAAATAGCAGGCCAAACTATAAATTCTTTAAAAAAACGAAAAGATTTAAATTATTATTTTCTTTTTCTCTGAAAAGACTATGTCAATATAAAACGAACAAAAATTAATTAAAAAAACTTTTTCCACAAAATAAGTTTTTCAAAGAAAAGTAATGAACTCCATTAAACAAAAATGAGCAAAACTAAAATCAAATAATCGACCAAGTGTGAAACTACCACAAATCAGCATTGATAAATAAATGAAACCCAAAACGAACCGAAATTACAATAAGTAACCGAGTCAAACTCAAAACGAGCAGAAATTAACATAAGTTGGGCTGAAAACCACTATGCCTTCCCAAGGCCAGAACATGATTTGCACTTTACTGCAAAAATACAAATGAATATGCATTGTCAGTTTTATATACATATACTGATATTTAGTAATCAAAATGCTAAGATTATTTGATTTATTAAAGTTATAAAAGTAAAAACATTTATATTTTTTCAGTAAAGTGCAATACTTACCTCTATAATACTATTAATACTTACCTTTATCTCAGGAATACTTATTTCTATTTATGTTCCAGAAACGAAAGGTAAAAGAGATGATGAAATTCAGAAAATTTTTAGACGGTGTTCCCATATCCTTCCTTCACAAGTTTAGCAGGGTATTTTATACAATTATCATTCAAAACCAAACTAGCTTCGTTATTTACATTCTTAATTTATATTCAGACTGACTTATTTCCTAAGTAACAACACCATGGTTCCAGCGATCGCAGCAACTTAGTAAAGGTCGAACCGTGGCTCATAGTAACTAGATTAAAAAAAGACTTTTTTAAAGTGCCTTCTGAAAAAGATTGCCATTTTCAGCTGATTCAACAATGTTAGCTATTATTTTGGTTAGTCTTAAGAACAAAAAAAAAAAAATGGAAATTTTGAATGATAACCTAAAACCCCTCAAAAATTGAATGGGATTGAAGTTATAGAGACCAATGGTACGTATGATTCGAGACCAAGTAGCATGACGAGCCAGGCCATTTATATGATTATATATTTGTATTATTTAATGTATACATGAGCTGTATTGTTTTACATTAATACTATTTATATTGTTTCATAAAAACATTTGTATTATTTTAAATATACATGAGCTATTTACTAGAGCCCAGAATCTAGTCCTTAGAAAATTGAAGTTTATTCATACTTCAGAAATAAAAAGCAGTACGTCCTCGATGGTGGGGGGGGGGGGGGATAACAAAGGACTTAAAAGCGGGGCTTTATGGGAGACGGCGAAGAGTTGATTTCTCAAAGATTTAAATAAAAAACAAGTTTTTTTCACTTGAAAGTAAGGAGCAACATTAAAACTTAAAACGAACAGAAATAATTACGTATTTGAAGGGGGTAGCCCCCTCCTCAACACCTTGCTCTTTACGCAAAAACTTTTTAGTACTTTTAAAAAAGCTTCTTATTGTTCTAACTAACGAGCCTTGTGTTTCAGGAGTCGTTCTTAAAAGAATTGGGACAAAATTCTAACTTTAGCGTGAAGAGCGAGGTATTGAGGAGGGGGAATTCCCTTCATATACGTAATAATTTCTGTTCGTTTTGAGTTTTAATGTTGCTCCTTGCTTTCAGTTGAAAAAACTTGTTTTTGTTTAATTTCTGATCGTTTTTTAAATAATGCCAGGAAATCTAGCTCCACGTCGACGCAAATATCTTTCCTCCCCACGGATATATCATCAAGACAATTCAATCCTGGTGGAAATTTCGCCCCGAACAGTTATTCTTAACATCTCTACGCGTAAAATTGAGTCGGCAAAGAGAAAGTAAGCCATAGGAAGAATTTCGTACATGAATTCTGGAAAATTCCTCCTGTGTAAAACTTCTCATGACAAATTCACCCCCTGGAAACTTCCCTCCCCATAGATAATTCTCCTTGTGGAAATCTCAACAACAGAAAATCCCCCCCTCCAACCCTAAAAATGTATGCATACTTCCCAATAACAAATAGTACACATAAATAATGGGCAAATTGTATAACTTAAAGACCTTCCCCAGGAGCTTTGAGGGGTCATGTTATCTCCAAAGAAATAGCTATTTGACTTTTCAACTAAGCGGAACAAAACGCCTATCACAAAATTTTGATCGGACGATTTTGAGAAAAAGGGACATTGATGGCGGCCTAGTTGCCCTCAATCTTTAAGGTCACTTACAAAGGGCACCGGAACTTTTAATTTCCATTCAATTTAGCCCTCTCCCAATAATCTAGGGCCACTGGGTCGATAAGATCACCCCTGAAAAAAAAATAAATACGCATCCATGATCTTCTTCTGGCAAAAAGTACAGAATTCCACAATTTTGCAGATAGGAGCTTGAAACCTCTACAGCAGGGTTTTCTGATACGGTAAATCTGAGGGTGTGAATTTTTAGGATTCTAAGACTTTTAGGGGGTGTTTCCCCTTTTTCTGAAAATCAGGCAAATTTTCTCAGGATCATAGCTTTTAATGGTTAAGCCTAAACTCAATGAAACTTATATATTTGGAATCAGCATTATAAGCCAATTCTCTTGATGGATATTTTGGTATCAAAGTTCCGTTTTTAAGAGTTTAGATTGCTATTGAACCGCGTCACTCCTTACTTACAGTTCGTTACCATGAAGTGTTTGACCAAGAATAGTAAAGCTGATTTCTTATTATTTGAACAGGTTAAGTGGAAGCTTACCCATATGTGTCGCAAAAAGTTAAGACAAATGTATTTTTAATAAAAGAAATACCTCCAAATGCATTTTGCAGCTTTTAATAATAGTGGGCAACAAATTTAAAATAAATAAAGAAAAAAGATGATGGGTGAAAAATCAAGAAAAAAAGCTAAAAATGTATTGTACCTAAACCGATCAAGATGACATTTACCAACAGGACATTCGAAAAAAGAGCGATTTTTTTCTAACAAGACAATGTGATTGTTTTTTATTAGATTCCCAATAGAAATGGGGCAGAAACAAAGGACTTACCCTTGTAGTGAGCTGAATGCAGCGAATCCCGCCTTAGACGCAACAAGCCTCCTTAGCGCTTGAAATTGTTCAGCTAGCTCTTCAATTGGAGTTTCTGAATCCACTTCTCTAGCAACAATGGCTGATAATGCTCCATTTATCAGCTTCTCCTTATTTTCAGCAAAAAAGCTCTAAAATAACAATTATTTGTGAGCAAAAAACCTTTCTGTTAAGCATTAGTACCTTAGCTAGCAGAAGCGTATAAATAAGCCCGTAGCGCATCCAAGGTATGTTATGTCATGTAACGCGTAACGTTTTAACTTTAAAAATTTACCTTTATCAGCTGTGACATTGAGACACCTTTTCAGGTTAGGATGGTATTCGCACGAGAAACGACATGTCCACTCCAATTGTCCTAAGCACCAGGTGTAAGTTTTCGCTTATTTATCGAGGAATAATATTACTGGAATAGTATTGGTTTTGAAATTTGAAGTAGTATTGGTTCCGAGTTACGCCGCTCTACTACCGAGTGGAAACTCGTGGTTCGTTCCAAGCAAACCGCGAGCCAGATAGTGGATGCAGCCAAACGTGCGAAACCGTCGCTCAACATCTCCCTCAAGGAACCTGCTTTTTTAGCTGCGATCAAGCGAGTGACGGAGGATCTAGACGAAGGGTTTCTAAAATAGCTAATCTCTAAGTGTAACGAAACCCCTCAATATGACAAGTCTCAAACTTATAAGGTCTACTTTCCAACACAAAACGACCTCGATACCTTTCTCAAAGTTTCAGTGAAAATCGGTCATGAACGCCTCCTAGTTGAAGAGTTCGTATTCTTGCCTTGGCGCTGCTTTAATTGCCACGCAATCGGTCACCTAGCTGCAGATTGTAACGGTTCTTTATGCTCCAAATGCGGCTCCGCCGATCACAAATCCACCTCCGATACCCCGTGTCAGAAGGCAGCCTTTTGCGTTGGTTGCAAGAAGCAAGGTCATACTTGCTATAGTGTGAAGTACCCGAAAAACCTTAACCCCTCGAAGTAATGACCTCGTCACTAACTCTTTTATCGTGGAATATAAACGGCTCTTTTATTAATAAACTTCCGGTTCTGGAAAGCCTCCGTTCTGAGTTTAGTGCGATTTGTCTCCAGGAACATTTTGTTACTAAACATGATCTGAACAAACTTGATCTTGAGGATATGACAACTTATTGTGTACCCGCTAGACAGCTGAACAATAGAGGCCGACCCTCGGGTGGACTTGTTACGTTTGTGAAATCAGCTCTCCGTTCTAGTATTTTCGAAGCAAATGATTATTATCTAGCTGTGAGAGTGGATTGTTCTGCGCGTATTAAGTGTATATCTTCTCACAGACTACAATAATGACCAGTCTGAGCGCTTAATTGCGCTATCTTGTGAAAAACTAGGTTCGTGTATGGACAAAATTCAGTGCTTAGGTTTACCTTGCATTATAGCCGGTGACTTTAATTGTAATCTGTCCGAGCCAAATTCTCAAGCGTCACGGCGTAAAACACTAGTTAAGGGTTTATTTAGTGATTTCTTGTGGGTTTTAGATAAATCGTCCGATTTTACGTATGTTCACACGTCCTCGCGAACTTCCAACCTGGACCACGTTGTAGTATCGTCAAATTTGCGAGCGGATATAGTAAAGGTTGTGTTTGATTATCAGTTGTCTGATCATCTTCCCATAACTTGCTCTGTCGGTATACCATCTTCTGGTCACCAAATCACACATCTTGCTCCTTCAGTACCTCGAAACCGTCGTAACTGGTCGATAATCGATCAACCCCTATTCATCGAGTCGGTATATTCAGTCCTGAATAAAATCAACGTCCCATTTCATCTCCTTCAGAAGTCACTCCAGTTACCTCAAAAAGAGGTTTCGATTTGTCTAGATATATATTGCGAAGAAATCTGCCATGCTCTCCGCTTCGCAGAAAAACAAGCTGTTCCTTTGCAACGAATTCGTAAAGGAATCATCCCTCGGTGGTTGTCAAATCCAGATCTCGTCATTTCATGTAGTCAAGCAAAATTTTGGTTTTAAGTATGGAAAGAGTGTGGACGTCCGAATATGGGTCTTGTGAACAGCATACGGATTTTCACGAAGCGGAAGTTTTCTAAGGCCCTGGCTCGGCATCGGAAAAATCTAGTCAATCGTTATTCTGCCCGTGCCAAACAAGATAGAAATATGATCTTCAAGTTTTTCTCTCGTTCTGCAAAAAATTCTTCGTCACCATCTCCAGCCGACATCCCTGAAGATGAATGGTATGCCCATTACGAATCGGAGTTCTCAGCTCCTGACCCCTCCATCGAACAATCTTACGAGGCTGCCTTAGATCAGTTTCCATCTTCTCATCCCGATGAATATTTTATCGTCAGTACCCGCTCTGTCGAAGATACCATCCGTAGACTCAAATGGAAAGGCTCATCGGGCATTGACGAAGTCAGTGTGATCCACTTGAAACACGGAGGTAAACTTCTCGCGGCATATCTCTCTCTGCTTATGCAGATGATGTTATCCCAAGGGATTGTCCCTGTTTCTTTCTGCATCGGAGATCTGACTCCCATTTCTAAAACGGGAAAATCTGAAACTCAATGTAAAGCATTCCGTCCGATAACTGTAACTACGTCACTGTGCAAGCTCTTCCGAGTTACTGTTTATACAGGAACTCGAAAAAGTATGCTACAATCCGCCGCATCAGTTCGGCTTCAAGCGAGGAACTGGATGTGCTAATGCCTTGACAGTCGTTGCTATTGTCTTGATAGATGCCGAATCTTCTGGAGAGAGCCTTTCTTCGGCAGGACACGACATTAGAAGCACATTCAACTCTCTAATCCACGCTGCGATGCTTCTGAAGGCCGGTATGCGTGGGTTGAATCTAGCTGTCATTCGTTCTCTCAGGAATCTGTATTCTAGATTACGGATCCGACTGAAGCTACCTCCTGACAAGAGTTTGACCCCCATTCCGAGCACCCGACTAGTTCCAGTCAAGAAAGGAGCGCGTCAAGGAGCAGTCACCTCTCCCAACCTTTTCAATAGCTGTGTCCTTGATGCACAAGATCAATGTCCATCTTCGCTGATTCTGTCATCTGTTAACTTGTCTTTGGTATGTTATGCGGACGACATCCTGAATCTTAGCCGAACCCTTCAGCGGACAATTGATATCTTCGAAATCCTTGAAGCCGAATATCTTAAAGTTGGACTTCAGTTCAACTCTTCAAAATCGGAAATCGTCCTATTCAATAGGAAAACTGATTTTTGTGTTCCTACCATTACCCTTGGTTTTAGCTCTGTCCAGCCAGTGGATCACCTCATTCATCCAGGTTTACCGATAGGTTCTCTATCCGTCACGCCCTAAAACTTCTCCTCGAACAGCTTAAACGACGAATTTCAGCGTCTTACGCTTCAGTTGTATCGCCGGCTGCTTCTAGCAAGCTTGTATAACGCCATCGCTCTTCCTCACATTTTATATGCCACGTCCTTCTGGAAATTTCTCACTAAAACTGACCAGAATAAGATCAGAGCGATGTATTTTCGTTTTGCGAAGTATTTGCTTCGTCCTCTACCTCTGTGGTATAGGAATTTGCATGTAATTGAAAAATTTAAAGTCGCAGACCCTGAGGTTGCCGTCGCTAGACGAATAGCGAAGCATAATAGAAAAATACGCCGAAATCTACACGAATGGTCCCATCTGCTCATTCATTGATTCGTTTTCTTTGTTGGTTCAGTTTGTTGTAGTTTGTGTCTTCTTTATTTTAAGCGCTCCGTCTTGTTGTGTGTTGATTTGACGGGTTTTTCATAAATAAATAAGTAAAATAAAATAAATAAAAATAAAGACACAAAAAGCTAGGAGAATTTAAAAATACAGTTAAGGAAAAAATTTATTGCAATTATGAGGTTTAATTAATTGTTTGAATCAGTTTTTTTTTATTATTGTATAGAAATAAATGAAAGAGGATTGTGAAAATTTTGGATTATTGAATTGTTTTTTTGTTTTTTTTTCTTATGACGGTGGCACCAGTAGCAGTCATGTAAATAACGAATGTCAAGGACAATTTTTATTTCCCTGGCTCGCCTCTAGGACACATTTTTTTTACAAATTCATGGGCAGGTCAGAAGATTGAGTTGAATAGCAATTGTTTTGCATTTAGGCCTATATTATGTAGGCCATAAGCATTTAAAGAGCAAATTTATTGTAATTATGAGTTTTAATTAATTGTTTGAATCAGTTTTTTTTATTATTGTATAGAAATGAATGAAAGAGGATTGCAGAAATTTTGGATTATTGAATTGTTTTTCTTTTCTTATGACGGTGGCACCAGTAGCAGTCACATAAATAACGAATGTCAAGGACAATTTTTAATTTTCCTGGCTCGCCTCTAGGACAAATTGTTTTACAAATTCATGAGCAGGTCAGAAGATTGAGGTGAACGAGAATTGTTTTGCATGTAGGCCTATATCATGTAGGCCATATGCGTTTAAAGAGCAATTTACATTATTTTTTCCCATGGGTGATCATGTTATTATTGGTATCTATGACGCATCCTAAATTATACGAGATGACAAATGAATCCGAACAGCTAAAGCAAAAGGCATGGAAAAAAAGTCCAAAGTAATGATAAATGAAAATGAAGCAGAACAAAATATGTGGCTAGAAGATATGCATCAACGGGCATCCCAATGAATCAAAAATAAAATCACAAACTTGAATGATGGACAACGAAACAGAAACACGAAAGGCCGGAAATTTTGCAAGCACAGAAAAGTACAGAACTTTTTATTACTAATATAAGGGGATATACCAAAAGGAAGCAAACTTACAATTTAAATATTCAGGAAAAGATAGATTTTATTTTTTTTTAAAAAGGCTAAAACAGAAATTAGAAAAGCAAGAATTGGGAAAATACAGTAAAGCGCAGAATATTGCACGAAAAATGTAAGGGATTATATTCAAAAGAAAATCTACTAATAGCTGCTAAATTCAGGAAAGAGAGACACGGATGCAAAAAAAACGAAAAAACACAAGCCGAAACAGAAAATGGAAAAGCGTGGAAGTTATAACCACTGGAAAGTCCATAATTTTGTTTTAAAGACCTTAGAGATTATCCTAAAATGAATATGGCTATTACATTTAGGAAAACAGAGAAGTGAAAAAAAAGACTGATATATATGTAAATAATATGAATATGTAAATAAGATGTATATATGACCAATCCATCATGTAAACGTAATTTAAAAGGGATATTGTAGAACTTGTGTTATTCATTTGAGTGGTTTATTGCACTGAACACACGTCAGTGCAATGCAAGGCGGTGTCCAGGGGAGAGTACCGGGTTTGACCCCCCCCCCTCTAACCCTAAAAAAATTGTTTTATCTAAACCGTAAAAAAAAGTAACAAAAATGTATAGGCTATAAAAAGTACTTTTTATAAAAATCCATCCTTATTAAGAAAGAACGCAATGAAAAGAAGTACAAAAGAAAACAATCAAATTTCAAACCCACTCTTCCTGAAACAAAAGATTGGCTCTGTGGCCAAAGAATCTGAGGGACTGATATGAGGAAACTTTGGATCTGTGGCCAATTCCACGCCCTCTCAGCTGACCCTCTCAAAATTACAATAAATTTTACCCCAAAAAAGTCCATCCCTGTGGGTAAAGAAGAGAATAAAATCGAGTTAAAAAAAGTGAAGAAAGTACAAGAGTAAAGAGCGAAAATGTCAACCTTCTTCCCATTCTTCCTAAAACAAAAATTGGCCCCATGCCCAAAGAGTGTCGAAACTTATGCAGGAGGAAACTTTGACACTTTAGTCAACAAACCCTCACTACTTCCCTTCCTGGAATGTTAAAAATTACAACAGATAAAGAAAGAATAACGAGCAAAAATGGGGTTTTTATAGGCCAAATGACGATACTGAAAAAACAAAGCTAGTATGCTCGCAAAGTGGTTGCTCGCTAGTATCCGTCGATGGCAGTTCATGTTTTTTTGGATTTTGTGCAAATCGCAGATATTGGCGAATAACTCGCTTTTATGGTTGTTAGGTAGTTGGTTTTAATTCTTTTAATTTTTGGCTTTTATTGATACATCGTTTCGTTTCGCGCTGAAGAAGAGAGGCGTTTGTCCTCTCGAAATATTCGCTTTGTTTTTTCAGTATCGTCATTTGGCCTATAAAAACCCCATTTTTGCTCGTTATTCTTTCTTTATGTGATGTCAGGCCAATGTGGTTTAAGAAATTATCTATTACAACATATTTTACCAAAAAAAAAATTCATTGCTTATTATGAAATAACAGAATAAAAAGGAGCAAAAAAAGTAAAAAAAATAAAAATTAAAAGAGCAAAAATATGACTGTAGGTGGAAAGTGATAAAAAAAAAGTTGAGAGCCATGTATAATTGGAGAAAAATTAAAACAGATTTTTACCAAAAAAAAATTCCTTGCTTATAATGAAAGAATTTGCCTCTCTCTAGACAAATAGTCTTAGAGAGAGGCAAATCTCACTTAAGCCTTTATCAGAATTGTATAAAAATGATGTCATTTCACTTGTTGATAGATAGTCTATCATTCATCCATCCTAGGGCAGAACCAAGGTAGATAGGCATGGAAAAGGGTAGTTCAAATAGTCTATAAGCTCTATGAGCCATTTCAAGGAAATTGAAGACCCCAAATAAAAGGTTTTCAAAGATTTATGACTGACCTCCCCACTATTCCTGAAACAAAAATTGGCCCCATGCCCAAAGAGTCAGGAAATTGAAAAGAGGAAACTTTGGCTCTAAAGCCAATTCCCCTCCTTCTCACCTAACCATCTTAAAGTTACAAATTTCTACCCCAAAGAAGAGAAAAAAATGAGTTAAAAAAAGTGAAAAAATTTACCTTAACCCTCTCCCCATTCTTCCTGAAATATTAATTTGGTCCTAAATAGTACTTGAACCTGATACGAGAGGAAACTTTGGCACTTCAGCCAATAAACCCCTACGCTCTCCCTTTCTGGAAGTCTAAAAATTACAATAGCTGTTACCAAAAAAAAAGTCATAAAAGAACAAAATAAAAATGAGTAAAAAAAGGGGAAAAAAGATGAAAGAGTAAAAATACCAACCCACTAGTTCTGAAATAAAAAAATGACCCCATACCAAAGAGTCTGGGAAACTGAGAATAGGAACTTTGGGTCTATAGCAAATTCCCCTCTCCCTCTAAAGCCTAATCACAATAAATTTTACCTATAAAAAGGCTATCTTTGTTGGTAAAGAAGAGACTTGAATTGAGTCCTAAAAAGTGAAGAAAGTACAAGGGTAAAGAGCAAAAATATCAACCCGTTCCCCGTTCTACCTCAAATAAAAAATTAGTTTGATACCTAGAGGATATGGAACACTGATATTAGAAGAAACTTTAACATTTTAGCCAAAAAGTCCCCACGCCTTCCCTTCTTCGAAGTCTAAAAATTAGAAACAGAATGAAAGAACAGAATAAAAAGGAGTAAAAAAGAAAAAAGTAAAGAGTGAAAATACGAACCCACTCCCCAATATTCGTGAAATAAAAAAATTGACCCCATATCGAAACTACTACTACTACTAACAACTCACCGCAGCACCAAGCCGCCTCAGTTCAACACAGCTACGCACGCTCTTCCTCCAGCCCAATCAAAAGGGTCGGGGAAAGTGAAGAGTCTCAGAGGGAGGAAACTTTAACGCTGGAGCTAACAACCATCGAACCAACCCCTCTTGAAGTTTCAGAATCCCATTAACGGAAGGAACAGAATAAAAATGAGCAGGAAAAAAGGAAAAGCGTCAAAACTAAAATATGAGCAAAGTTTACGCTCTTCCTGAAATAGAATATTGGATCCCATACCCAAAGAGCATACCCAAAACTAATAGATGAAACTTCGTCGTTTCATATGGGCTATACAGAAGCCAAAACTACTAGCGTCTCTGATAGCCTATACCCAGAGTATCTACCCAGCTGAATAAGAAGAATGTAAAACAAGTTTAACATGAAATTATTAACAAAAAAGGTCTTGAGAATTACTGGATTTGCCCTAAATCTAAGAAAGTATTCAAATTATTTTGTTACTAAGTAACTATAATAATAGGTAGGGGTTAAGCTATTTGGCAAAACATGAGTGAGTTTCATCAAAATATGCAAAATATAACTCCTTTCTGATAAAAGTTGTTCTTTAATCCATGGCACTATGTGCATAGTATACAAACGTCGGATGGTTTTTAACGTTTGACGTTTGGATAGTAATATACAAACGTCGGATGATTTGTCCCGACCACGTATAATACTCCCAGCCGAAGGCAGAGAATCAGGAGGTCAGTGGCTACACTGAGTGGACCATTGGTCAACATGCAAAAAATATTTTTTTTTAGTTTTGTTTTAAAAAAGAAAACTTGTATCATGTCATTCGTTTTTGTTTTTTTTTTAAGCTTGAGTTTCTTATCTTATTACTTTTCCATACTCTTTGCCCGCCCTGTACATCTATTGGCCTGAGAAAATCATTCTTACCACATTAGTCCGGAGGAATAACACCTGCGTACTATACCTAAGTGACTTAGTAAAACCGTCCAAACAGTCCTGCACAAGAAATCACTGGCAGAAGGGTTGAATTTACCTCAAGTCAGAGGATACCTCCAAAAATAGGGAGGGTTAAAAATAGGGAGAGAATAAATATTTAGGCAACCATTATTCACTTTCAGCATCAGGAGAGGGTCTGTATTTCAAAACTTTCTCAAAGGAGTCTCCCCCCATATGCATGTATTGGTCGTATACTGTACCATTATGATCAAAGAGAAACATTCATAAAATTTCTCAAATTCATAAAAATTTCTCAAAAATTTCTTAAAATTTCTCAAATGTCAAAAACCATCACAAGAGGGTTGTTTGTCGGAAACAGCATGCTTAGTTAAATGCCATATAAAATATGCAAAATGCCTCTTGGTCTGCGGCAGCCAAAAAGTGTCAATGGACACAACAAACTTACTTCTTGTGTCACAGAATGCAGAAGGCCACTGTAAGATACAGATGCATTGAATCGTTCAACAACCTCATTGAAGAGGATACCAGGGGGAGGCTGAGCTAAAAACCTTAAATGAGTTGATTCGACCTAAAACAAATACAAACCAGGTTATA
The DNA here is from genome assembly GCF_049724085.1 of Artemia sp. Qi Xiang Cuo. Taxonomy (NCBI): domain Eukaryota; kingdom Metazoa; phylum Arthropoda; class Branchiopoda; order Anostraca; family Artemiidae; genus Artemia; species Artemia sp. Qi Xiang Cuo. Next base: position 17,254,234 of record NC_142803.1, read on the forward strand.
TAAAACAGGGCTGACATAATCGTTATTAGCAATTGAGCATTATTCAGCGCTATTTGTCATTATTAGCGCTATTCGTCTTATTCACGTTATTACCCAAAAACGAAGAGTCCTTATTACCGTTATATGCCAATTAAGACAGCCAACAACTACGACTGTTCTTAAAATAACAAAATATATAAAAGGCACTTTTTAAAAAAATCAAAAATTTCATATATGGCAACCAGTGCAATTTTATGGTTCCTCATTCTAAATTCTCCTAATTTGAAATCCTAGTTAAATAGACTTAATTTTCCTGATTAAGCATAAATTAACGCAAAATTTTTTACTTCTTAGAAAAGATAATAGTTAGAAAAATTAAGCTTCCGTGGGATGTTGGTGTTAACAATACCAATTTCACTGCGTTAAAATTACCTCTAATAATTGTAAATATGCTTTTTTGTACCTCTTAGAAATGACTCCGGTCGAATTGCAATTAGAACAATTATTCATCCGTAGAATTTTGATTTTAGCGGTTCCTTTCGTACTTTCTTACTATTGTGCTTCCTGCAACACTAACTTCCATGGAATGAATATCCTTCCAGGAAATTTTGGTCTTAAAATAAGAAAGATATCAAAAATAAAAGCAGTAACTGGCTGACTCATATTAGATCAATTCATCCCAGAAAATAGCAATTTTCTAAGATTTATGTTTTGCGTGTTTTAAAATTATGAATATTTTGGATCAGTACCACATTATCGTCAATGTTGTCACGTTGAACCACGAAAACAAATAAGCAAAACTTCAAGGCCGTACCCCGGATTTGTTTTTTCGGAGGGGGTTTTATTAAAAAAAAAATCCTCAAAAAACGCCTACAAAATTTGTTAGTGTACATTTTTGATAAGTTTTTACGAGTAATACAAACATTTCAGGGCAGGGGGGGGGGACAAACCCCCTACCCCCCCCCCCCTGGATACGGCCTTGAAAAACTTACAAGTTAAATTTGACAATGCCTTTTGTCCAAATGTCAGTATTAACAATCTGTTGATTTCCAAAGACAACTACACTTTATAAGAAAAGCTACAACTTAATAACTTTGTTTGGTATAAATCGTTTTATCTTTTTTACTTATTGTCCCCCAAAACTCTATGTTTATCACTTGGCGTCTGCTACTATCAGAAAATCCATAGCTGCTCATGGAGGTCTTTTCCAGTAACAATTGAACTTACATTTTTCTAATTTTTTTAAGATAAATATGGCTGTGTAAGCTTCCACCTAACCAATTCAAGTCCCCATATTTTATGTTTACTGTCCTCGGTACTTTCTTACTACCTTTGTACCCCCAATAATGTTTTCCTTGTAGATGTAAAGCAACCATATTTTATTTTCACTGTCCTTGGTACTTCAACCCACCTATTGTACCTCCTATAATATATTATTTGTAATTGTAAAGGAACAATATTTTATTTTCACTCTCCTTTGCACTTCAACGCTACCTCTTGTGCCCCCAATAATGTATTCCTTATAATTGTCAAGCAGCCATATTTTATTTTCACTGTCCTTGGTACGTCAACCCTACCTCTTGTACCTCCTATGCTATATTATTTGTAATTGTAATGCAACCATATTTTATTTTCACTCTCCTTTGCACTTCAACGCTATCTCTTGTACCCCCAATAATGTATTCCTTATAATTGTCAAGCAGCCATACTTTATTTTCACTGTCCTTGGTACTTCAATGCTACCTCTTGTACCTCCTATAATATATTATTTGTAATTGTAAAGCAACCATATTTTATTTTCACTCTCCTTTGCACTTCAACGCTATCTCTTGTACACCCAATAATGTATTCCTTATAATTGTCAAGCAGCCATACTTTATTTTCACTGTCCTTGGTACTTCAACCCTACCTCTTGTACCTCCTATGATATATTATTTGTAATTGTAAAGCAACCATATTTCATTTTCACTCTCCTTTGCACTTCAACGCTATATCTTGTACCCCCAATAATGTATTCCTTATAATTGCCAAGCAGCCATATTTTATTTTCACTGTCCTTGGTACGTCAACCCTACCTCTTGTACCTCCTATGATATATTATTTGTAATTCTAAAGCAACCATATTTTATTTTCACTCTCCTTTGCCCTTCAACGCTACCTCTTGTGCCCCCAATAACGCATTCCTTATAATAGTCAAGCAGCCATACTTTATTTTCACTGTCCTTGGTACTTCAATGCTACCTCTTGTACCTTCTATAATATATTATTTGTAATTGTAAAGCAGCCATCTTTTATTTTCACTCTCCTTTGCACTTCAATGCTACCTCTTGTGCCCCCAATAATGCATTCCTTATAATAGTCAAGCAGCCATACTTTATTTTCATTGTCCTTGGTACTTCAATGCTACCTCTTGTACCTCCTATAATATATTCCTTTTATATAAACGGTTCGTAATTTCTACCTTCCGAAAAATTGTGACAATGACATTACAGTAAAATATTACACAACTGTAGACTGTTGGCCTTAAGAGTATCTCTTATCCTTCTATTAATCTACCTCTAATAACAGCGAGGTATTTGGCTCTAATAATAGCAACGGTGCTATTTCTTACTTCTTAGGAATAGCTGCGGTAGAATTACCGTTATGACCATGCTTCTAAGAAATATTGGCCTTAACAGTGCCCTTATCAATTTGGCTATAATAATAGCAACGGTGCTATTTCTTGCTTCTTAGGAATAGTTGCGGTAGAATTGCCGTTATGACCATGCTTCTAAGAAATATTGGCCTTAACAGTGCCCTTATCAATTTGGCTATAATAATAGCAACGGTGCTATTTCTTGCTTGTTAGGAATCGTTGCGGTAGAATTACCGTTATAACCATGCTTCTAAGAAATATTGGCCTTAACAGTGTCGTTATCAATTTTGCTATAATAAGAGCAACGGTGCTATTTCTTACTTCTTAGGAATAGCTGCGGTGAATTACCGTTTTGACCATGCTTCTAAGAAATATTGGCCTTAACAGTGCCCTTATCAATTTGGCTCTAATAATAGCAACGGTGCTATTTCTTACTTCTTAGGAATAGTTGCGGTAGAATTACCGTTATGACAATGCTTCTAAGAAATATTGGCCTTAGCAGTGCCTTTATCCATTTGGCTCTAATAATAGCAACGGTGCTATTTCTTACTCCTTAGGAATAGTTGCGGTAGAATTACCGTTATGACCATGCTTCTAAAAAATATTGGCCCTAACAGTGTCCTTATCAATTTGGCTCTAATAACAGCAACGGTGCTATTTCTTACTTCTTAGGAATAGTTGCGGTAGAATCACCGTTATGACCATGCTTCTAAGAAATATAGTCCTTAACAGTGCCCTTATCAATTTGGCTATAATAATAGCAACGGTGCTATTTCTTGCTTCTTAGGAATAGTTGCGGTAGAATTACCGTTATGACCATGCTTCTAAGAAATATTGTCCTTAACAGTGCCCTTATCAATTTGGCTCTAATAATAGCAATGGTGCTATTTCTTACTTGTTAGGAATCGTTGCGGTAGAATTACCGTTATAACCATGCTTCTAAGAAATATTGGCCTTAACAGTGCCTTTATCCATTTGGCTCTAATAATAGCAACGGTGCTATTTCTTACTTCTTAGGAATAGTTGCGGTGAATTACCGTTATGACCATGCTTCTAAGAAATATTGTCCTTAACAGTGCCATTATCAATTTGGCTCTAATAATAGCAACGGTGCTATTTCTTTCTTCTTAGGAATAGTTGCGGTAGAATTACCGTTATGACCATGCTTCTAAGAAATATTGGCCTTAGCAGTGCCTTTATCCATTTGGCTCTAATAATAGCAACGGTGCTATTTCTTACTCCTTAGGAATAGTTGCGGTAGAATTACCATTATGACCATGCTTCTAAGAAATATTGGCCTTAACAGTGCCTTTATCCATTTGGCTCTAATAACAGCAACGGTGCTATTTCTTACTTCTTAGGAATAGTTGCGGTAGAATTACCGGTATAACCATGCTTCTAAGAAATATTGGCCTTAAAAGTGCCCTTATCAATTTGGCTATAATAATAGCAACGGTGCTATTTCTTACTCCTTAGGAGTAGTTGCGGTAGAATTACCATTATGACCATGCTTCTAAGAAATATTGGCCTTAACAGTGCCTTTATCCATTTGGCTCTAATAATAGCAACGGTGCTATTTCTTACTTCTTAGGAATAGTTGCGGTAGAATTACCGTTATGACCATGCTTATAAGAAATATTGGCCTTAACAGCGCCTTTATCCATTTGGCTCTAATAATAGTAACGGTGCTATTTCTTACTTCTTAGGAATAGTTGCGGTAGTATTACCGTTATGGCCACGCTTCTAAGAAATATGGGTCTTAAAAAAAGGTGACTTTGTTTATTTTAATAGCAGACTATCTTAGTATGACAAAATTGGCGAAATAGTTATGAAAACCCTCAGGAATTGCTAGTATTATTTTTTATTACTATATTATTTTATTAGTTCTTACTTATTACTATATTATTTTATTACTATATTATTTATTACTATGTTATTACTATATATTACTATATAAATTACTATATTATTTCTGTTTTTTGGTAGTTGTTTTTCATTTATTTGTTGTTACTGTTTTTTATTGAGACAATATATTTATTGTCTCAATATTGAGACAATATTTTTATTATTGAGACATATTTTTAGACTTTTTTTTATTGAGACATATTATATGAGGTAATTACTTATCGTACAAGCCGAGTGGTTGGCGTGCTAGACTTGAAAACCTGTGCCCATGAGGACAAGGGTTTGAGTCCTGGTGTCGCTGATTAATTGGTTTGGAACGGGGTCACCGGTGTGACTCTGTAAGCTCAGACAGAGTCGACCCAGCTCCATTGAGGTATCTGAAGAAACCTAGGAAAAAACACGGAAAGCGTCGGATGATTTTCTCCTAGCCATGCACTGCACTCCCATCCAAAGGCAGAACATCAGGAGCTCGGTCCCTGCAATACGCGGACCGTTGGTCAACATGCGAAAAAGATCATGTAGTAGTAATTGACGCTTCTTATTACATATTCTTGGTTTTGATGTTCGAAATGCTACTCTGTTTTAGGATTTTTTTTAATGAATAATTGCTTCTTCACAAGGATAATATTCGCCTTTATTCAAATCTGACCCTCAAATCTCGACAAACTGAACCTCATTAAAGTACGTAAACACCAAAAAATGAAGTTGTTCTGTGAAATATTCCCTCTTACTTTCATCCAATCACTTTTGACTCTTAAAAAGGAACAATAACTTTCAGTATCCAATCGAATGAGCTCTCTCCTAGGTTTCTACGACCACCCCTTCTATATGAAGGGATGTGAAGAAAAAAACACATAGAACCCAAATCGTCCTTTATTAAGTGCTCAAAACTGAGGATACTTTACAATTCTTTCAGTCTATATTGTCATATCCCTGTAACAAGGGGACAAATGATAATAAAAGGGACATTTTGTATTTTGTGGGGCAGACTTTCATGCTGAAGCATTTTAAGATCCATTTTCGCCTTATTTCTTGAATTAATCAAGTTCAAATGGTATAAAATTAGCATTTTCGGTAACATTTAGCATACTTCACCATCTACCTTCTTTATTTATTTCTTTTTTTTATTATTTATTTTTTTACCATCTCTATTATGAGCGAAGGAAACAGAACATAAAACAGTTTTGCTTACGACCTCGACAAAAAATAGCGCCAAACTGTGCTCCACTCTCCTGTAATTGCATTCATTTTCCCCCTTATGATCCGGTTGGACCGATTTCTAATCATTTACAATATACCTCTTCATCGACAGGAGAATATAGCGGTCCAATTCTTTTCCCTCTATCCATTAGTGTCATTCTCACGTGTATGTCGCGATTTCCTGACGCTCTTACACCATCTAGCAGTGTTGCCAATATCGACTCCCTGAAAAATGAAACTTCCACATAATGCGCTCTTCTAACTTACAACATGAGGTATACAGTAATATGAAAATGCTCGATGGAAAACAGATTTAAAAGAAACAAACAAATAAATTAGCCAACATGCTACCACACCCTTAAAAAACTAATATTTAGCCTCATTATCAACCAAGAAAAAAAGAAGAAAAAAATATTATTAAAAACAAACTTAATAGGATTATAATGAAGAAATCAAGAAAGAGAAAAAATGATGAGAATCAAAGAGAATAGCCTCAACCTTCCCTCAAATGGGTACAAAAGACCAATTAACGATGCTGAATTATTTACATGGATTTATAAGGATTCTCTCATGACCCCCCCCCCCCACTCCCTCCCAGGAAATATAAATTATTTTGTTTTTGCCCCTGTCCAATGGGTACTCCTGGAAAGGAGTACTTCAACTTCCTGGAAATGACGTCATTTTTAGTTGACAATTTCGAAACATGTCTGGGGGTCATATGATTCGTACCCTGGTCTAAATTTCAACACCATAAGTAACAAATAAAAAAGGAGAAAAGTTTTTCCCCAAACTTTTTAATCGGACAAATAAACTTTCAAAAGAATTCATTTGTTCCATGTATTTCTAATCGTGAAGAATCTTCAATAATAATAATTGTATTTAGAATAAACTACATCAACTGCGAACAGCCAGCTAAGCATCTGCATCAACCGCCAACGACCAGCCAACGAACTACATCAACCGGAAACAGCCAGTAGACCAACTACATCAACCGTCAAAATTCGAAATTTTTAAGGTTATACATCCTTTGAAAACAGATTTAATATTTACACTCTGACAAAACTTTAGTATAATTAAAATAAGATAAAAAACAGTGTAGCTTAACTGGCTCAAGCAGGTAAAAAAAGCAAACACAAACCATTGAATCAATCTTATTGATTAATACCGGTTCTCTGATCACCATCCCCAAAACACCAACCAAACAAAAAACAGATAAACAGATATCGAAATCGCTCGACAGACAATCATAAAGATACGATATACTCAGTAAAACGAGAAAGGTTTCAAAAAAAATCCCGAACCTCGCCTTTTGTTTCTCCCCTGATAGCTTAAACTGTTATAACAGCCTGGTCCAACATTAGAGCCGATTTGAAATTCGAGCCAGAATATTTTCCTTCGCAGCCTACCTGTTATAACAGCCTGATTCAACACTAAAACGAATTTAAAATTTTAGAGCCAAAATAGTTTCCTTCGCTATTGGCTTAAAGTGTAAAAACAGTCTGGTCCACCATTAGAGCCAATTTGAAAATTTAAATCCAAATTGAATTGAGAGCCAAAATATTTAGCTCAGTTATTAGCTTAATCTGTTATAACAGCCTCGTTCAAAATTCGACCCCAATTTAAAAATTTAGAGTCAAAATATTTCCTTTCACTATTAGCTTAAACTGTTGTAATACCCTGGTTTAACATTAGAGCAAATTAGAAAATTTTGAGCCACTTTGAATTTAGAGCCAAAATATCTGCTCCGTTAGTAGCTTAATCTGTCGTAACAGCCTCGTCCAAAATTCCACCCAATTTTAAAATTCACTGCCAAAATATTTCCTTCCGCTATTAGCTTAAACTATTATAACAGCCTGGTCCAACATTAGAAGCAATTCAAAATTTAGAGCCCCTTTGAATTTAGAGCCAAAATACTTTCCTCCGCTATTAGCCTAAAAACTATTATAACAGCCTGGTCCAACATTAGTAGCAATTCAAAACTTAGAGCCCATTTGAACTTACAGCCAAAATACGTTCATCCGCTTTTAACTTTAACAGTTATAAAAGCCTTGTACAACATTAGAAGCAATTCGAAATTTAGATCCCCTTTGAATTTAGAGCCAAAATACTTTCCTCCGCTATTAGCTTAAACTGTTATAACAGCCTGGTCCAACATTAAAAGCAATTCAAAATTTAGAGCCCCTTTGAATTTAGAGCCAAAATACTTTCATCCGCTATTAGCCTAAAAACTGTTATAACAGCCTGGTCCAACATTAGAAGCAATTCAAAATTTACAGCCCCTTTTAATTTAGAGCCAAAATACTTTCCTCCGCTATTAGCCTAAAAACTGTTATAACAGCCTGGTCCAACATTAGTAGCAATTCAAAACTTAGAGCCCATTTGAACTTAGAGCCAAAATACTTTCATCCGCTATTAACTTTAACAGTTATAACAGCCTTGTACAACATAAGAAGCAATTCAAAATTTAGATCCAAAATACTTTCCTCCGCTATGAACTTAAACTGCTATAACAGCCTGGCCCAACATTAGAAGCAATTCAAAATTTAGAGCCCCTTTGAATTTAGAGCCAAAATATTTTCCTCCGCTATTAGCTTAAACGGTTATAACAGCCTTGTCCGGTTTTGGGCGTTTACCCCCTCAGAAAATACCCCCGCTGAAAATACCCTCCCCCCCATAGAAAATCAGGCTTTCCAAATTTGAGAATTTTATTTGAATTTTTTTCCATAGGAAGAAGGAATTTTGGTACTTGTGTATTATGCACCACTCACTTAAGTTTACGCTTTGTAAAATTCGAGAACACACCAGTTTCTATTTGGGCTATAGATTTGCGTATTAAGGGGGGAGGGTATAAAGCATAGCGGGTCTGCAAGCAAGATTTATTTGGTACAATTATTCTGCATATTAGATATATTGATAGATAAGTGTATTATAAAGCCAAATATACGGCCATGAATATAGTAAAATAACATAAATGAAAGGCACAAATAACATAAACTTTGATCAGCGATCATCATAAAACACCTAAATGAAACGCTACATTAACCCAATAATAGTACTTAAAACTTGGAAAAACGGTCATTGAAAACAAAAATCACTTAACACTTGGAAAAAACATTTACAGAGCGTAAACTTCAGTGAGTTGCCCATAATACACAAGTACCAAAACTCCTTCCCCCTACGGAAATTAAAAAAATAAAACTCAAATAAAATTTTTAAATTTGGAAAGCCTTCTTTTCCACGGGGAGGGAGGGAGGATATTATCCGGGGGGGGGGGGTATTTACCGGGGGAGTAAATTATTTGGATAGTTGAAGTCAGAAAACAATTCATTCTAGGTATATAGCCACTAAAAAATTACAGAAGAACAGCGAGGTATCTGGAAATTTTGTAAACTAAAAAACAAATTGTCTACCTATCTAATATGCAGAATACTTGTACCAAACACATTTTGCATGCAGACCCGCTATACTTTACCTCCCCCTCCCTAATATACAAATATGTAGCCCGAAACGCCGGCCATCAGAAGCAGTTCAAAATTTAGAGCCCCTTTCAATTTAAAGCCAAAATACTTTCCCCCGCTATTAGCTTAAACGGTTATAAAAGCCTGGTCCAACATTAAAAGCAATTCAAAATTTAGAGCCCCTTTGAATTTAGAGCCAAAATACTGTCCTCCGCTATTAGCTTAAACTGTTATAACAGCCTGGTCCAACATTAGAAGCAATTCAAAATTTAGAGCCCCTTTGAATTGAGAGGCAAAATACTTTCCTCCGCTATTAGCCTAAAAACTGTTATAACAGCCTGGTCCAACATTAGTAGCAATTCAAAACTTAGAGCCCATTTGAACTTAGAGCCAAAATACTTTCCCCCGCTATTAGCTTAAACGGTTATAAAAGCCTTGTCCAACGTTAGAGCTAACTTAAAAATTCAGAGGCAATTTGAACCAATTTACAGTTTTATGACATGAAAATGAAAGAAAGCTGAAAGCACGTTCATGATATGCATAGAATCATCAGGGCCTAGATTTCACTTTTCTCGAACGGATGAGCAGCCAATTACTGTAGACCTCTTATCCTCCAGCGCCTCCAGAGGTACCCAGGGAATCCAAGAAGAGTCTACAATCGTCTCTATAGCTTGCAGCTGTGATGATCTCACCCCAATCCGGTTGTAAAGAGGTATGGAAGCACCGTACGTCGTTGCTCTACGTACGACAGATTACATTTTTACGTCTTCTTCTACAGTGGTTGCCTTCTGATAACCAAAATAATGTTGACTTAGGAAGGCTGGAATCAACCATATGTCATGGTAACTTCATCTACACCTCAAAGTACCAACGACACCAATATTTAAACAGTTTCTGCCCCATGAATCCCTTAGGGCTCCTCGCATCTGGAAACCGTGATTTTGTATAATTCTTCTTTCAGTTGTTTCAAAATTACGAAATTTTTTGGAGCAAAAATAATCTAGTCGGTGTTGCCACGTTGACCGATGAAAATAAATTGGCAAACGAATTATTTGAAATATATAAAACTTTTTGCCTGTAAAAATTCAGACATTAACAATATGTTGATTCTCAAAGACAATTATACTTTCAAAGGAAAGCAACATCTCCTAAAGTTGTTTGGTACCATATGGGTTTAGCTTATTTTTTTGCTGTATTTCCACCCAAATTTCATTCTTTTTTTATTTGATGTCCACTACTACTGAAAACAACATAACTACATATGAATGTGTTTTTCAATAAACATTGTATTCCTAATTTTTTTTATAGTTTTTTAAGCTATATATGGTTGTGTAAGTTCCCACCTAACCAATTAAAACTGTTAGATTTCAAAAGTTGTAAGTAATCAGATTTACAACTTTTCTAGACTACTCATAGAAGACTACTACTACTATTAGACTACTACTAGGTCCCTTTGTCGGCCCTGCAGTGCGTTGCTACAGCCGGGTCCGATCTCAGGGTCCAGTATTACCAAGGTAAGGTCAAACCCACTGCCCCACCACAGAATCCACTAGATTTAATTTTCACCGCCCTTGGTACTTGAAGTTAAATGCCCAGTTTTTTGTTTTTTTTTGTTGGTGGGTGAGGGGAATTTATCCAATAGAAAAAAACGAAAAAAATACGGAAGAAGATATAATACCTTTCTGTAGTTGAATATCTTCTTACATCTCCATCCTTATACTCAATGAAAAATTCTTGAGGGTTATCAAGAGGCCGAACAAGGTCAAAAATTAAATTCAAAGGTCGGAGGGTACAGACAAAGTATGTGCTCGGATCCCGTTCTATTAAACAGCTTTCCGTTATACAGAGTAGCTTTCGAACAGCCTCGGGGCTATTCGGTGTCATCTTATGAACTAAGAATTCGACCATAGACGTTTGATCCTTGTCATTTCTAAAATGAAATATATAGTTAGTTTAATTATATATATAAATACTTGTATAATTATATACATTATATATATATATATATATATATATATATATATATATATATATATATATATATATATATATATATATATATACTTTTTATCGTATAGTTTTCGAAAATCCCCCGAAAGTTTGGAAATGAAGTGGCATTTGAAAAAAAAAATCAAATTTTGACTTTTTATTTAACTTTTTGTAGTTCTGTTTTTTACAATCGTCTTTTTTTTATTCTTTTATTCACTATCATTTTGCCTTATTCAGGAACATATTACAAACTTGCATTATCTTATGTTTAAGAAAAAATAACTAGATAAAAAATTAAAGAATAAGTCTGGGATGAAAGGTAAAAGTATAGACGTGTTGAAGTGCCAGGCGAATAAGATTTTAACAAATTCGTCTAAAGCTTACATTGAGGTGTTTCCAAGTAGCTAACTTCACCCCCCCCCCCTTTTCTAGATAGTGATTTTAGAACAGCTTGGAGATAATTTTGAGCTAGGAGGATGAACATTTCAGAAACGAATCTTCAGCCCAAATTGAGTTCAAGGAAGGTAGTTTTAGCTCACTCCTTTTCTGCTTGTATTTTACGATATTAGAAATACTGTTGTATTCTACAAGATTTAGTCCTAATAAATAATTAGCTCTAGTAATTAATTAGAATTAGTCCAAAATACGAGCTTGGTACTTTATTTGACTTAATTAGCGAAATTATATGGAAATATTTTTATAGACGGAAATCTTAAAGGAAAATATTACTACACTAGTAGTTAGTTAAATTTATAATTAGTTTCTGTTGGTCTAAATTAATAATTTAGGTAACCCATTAGCATTCATAAAAAAAAATAGCGGCTGAGAGGAACAGAAGTTCCTATTGGCTGTGTTACATTGTAAGTGAATGAATGGTTCACTGTATTTCAGAGCACGGTCATGCTTGTCAGATCAATTTCAAAATCGAATTATGATACAACAAGTTCAAAATTCATTTTCTTCTGTAAAGGGTTATGAGTTTTCCAGTTACACCGTTTAGCCCATTTCTTATTTCCCTTGTCTTGCTGCAGTAAAAGAACTATTCATAAGCTCAAATGGTCGAATTTATTGAAAATTTGGCCGAACATGCGGCCGTTGGTAGATTTGGTCTTTTAGCCGAAATGGCCGAACATGCCAATTTGCTCATCAAATAAATATGAAGATTGAAAATAAAACTATCAATTGCTACATAGAATAATTTCGCACTGTCAATTCTCAAGTACTAATATTCAGACAAAATAATTTAACTACAAAAGTTTATTGCCTGTAAGACTAACGAGAATTTAAAAAAAATAAAGAAACTAAAGAGAGACAACATGTTATTTCCCACTACCTGGGTATAAAACAAATTAGGGTATAAGATTTCCTATACCTGCCACGGGTAGACACCACAGGGCGAAGAACATGACGTTTATTCGTGCCCTCAAAATGATTTCGGTGGCGGGTGGAAATGTGAGGTGGGGGAAAACACGATAAACCCGATGATTCGAAGAAGCTTTAAACTCAAACCCTATGCACAAAGCCTCCCTTCTTCAAGCCAGAGTGATATTTGGATAAAAAGTTAATATAAATAAAAATCAACTGGAAAAAATATAAGGGCAAGAAACTGGTCACAACTTGCATTAATAGTATCTTCGAATCTTAGTTTACTCAATTATTTTGTTTGGGACGAGGGTCCGTAGTGTGACTGTTTAAGCTCAACCAGAGTCGACCCAGCTTTAAATGGGTACCTGGAGAAATCTAGGGAAGGTAAACAGGAAGGGTGTGCAAAAGCACAGGATGGTTGGCCCCCAACCCCCCATCTGCACTTCCTGGCTGAAGGGCCAAGAAACGGAGATCAGCACCGCCGGTAGGGACTGTAAAGTCCAATGCCGTATTCTTTAACCTTTTTTTACCTTTACCTTGGTATCAAACGGGTTGATTATCATATGTGAGTTCTTTTGACTTGCAGTAGGCAATTCAAAATTTTCTTTGTTGAATTATTCCATGTATCACTCAGACTTTAAGAGTATGCCATAACTATTTTGTGATCCCCAGCGTCGACTAATCGTCTTAAAGACAAACGGCTTATTAGCGAATTCTCCCAGAGCTGTCATCGAAAGCTGTCAGGAATTTGGGGTTTGAGTATGAAATTTGACAAGAAAGACAGCGAAATTTACTTCACTTTTGTCAGCAAGTTTGTCAATCAAAGCAGTGGCACCACAAGCAACTCCCGACGCGGCCAAATTACTCAAATGTTTCCTTTAATTTTTGAACTGATTTTTAGGGTTTTCCCAGCAGTTATGCAAAAAAATTTTGCCGACTGTCCTTTCAAGGCCATATCCAGGGTGGGGGGGATTTAGGGAGTTTTACCATACCCCCCCGCCGCCCCCCGAAATGTTTGTCTGACTCGTAAAAACGTAACAAAAGTGGACATAAATGAATTTTGTATGCGTTTTTTGAGTTTTTTGTGTGTAAAATCCCCCAAAAAATTTCTTTTTTAGTAAAACCCCCTCCGAAAAAAAAATCCTGGGTAAGGCCTTGTGTCCTTTCCTTAGCTTTAAAAGAAAATTATGCTCCATTTAATCAAAAAAAATCAAAATTTATACTTTCTGATGATGTAAGTCTTATTAAAACTAAGCATCTCTTTTCTCCAGGACGAAATGAAGGACATTACATTGTTCTTCAAGACCTCCGGGAAAGTAGTTTTAGATTTCTGTCGTTTATTCGGATCTCTTGTCCAAGCTCTATAAGTTATGGCAAGACCGCCCAATCAACTCTAAATAGTTTGGCCACCCAAAGAAAGTTTATAATGGACGAGATAGAGTGTTCTTCAAGGTATCGTAGGCCTTAACGAAAAAAAAAATTGATCCAGAATTAAAAGAAAGCTCCTAGAAGGTATTCCTTCTGAAAAGTTAATGACATATTTTTATGTATAATACTGTAGTGGGCTAGCTCAAGATTTAAGTTTTGCTTAAGAATAGGGTTAAGGGGGTTAAAGATAGGCTGCGTAATTGTAAGTGTACAGAATTTGCCCATGTTTAGTGTAGTTGTGGCAGTACTTAGAGTAGTTGCAGCATTAAATGGTTGATTGCCAAAGTTGAGTCCTTTCACTTTATAATAAACAATGAAAAAATTGCAGTATTGAACAGGCTGTGGTAAGTTAACAAAAAAATCAATTTTGAGACTAACCAAGAAGAAGTCATTCAAAAATAAAAATAACTTAAGAAATGTATGTATTAGTCTCTAAAAAGTAAATGTTTCTTTTTTAAGATTCATTTCAGAAACAACATATCTTCATTTAGAAATTATATATGTAAATGAGTTCTTGACTGAGAGGCTCATTTGGAAAGCTTATGTCAGGAAAAATTTATTTGGTAGTCTTATTTAGACCTATTCCCTAGTAGCACTATTTCCTTATAACTCAGTCATTTTAAAAGCTTCGACAGATTGCCGAAGATTGCACTTTTCGGCCAACTGTCTAGGGTTAAACGGAAAGCAGGTCGTCCTCGGTTGGGATGGGAGAATGTCGCAAGGAAAGATTTACGAGAAATGGGAAGTTCCTGAGAGGGTGTAATGAGAGGGAAGCTATGAATAGATTGGGATGGAGAAAGAGCGTGCGTAGATGTAATGCCCTCAGGCAGCTAGGTGCAGCGGTGAGTTGTTAGTAGTAGTAGCAGTAGTGGTATGATGTATGCCCAGATATTTTTTTTCTGATTTTTACAAAAATAGTAATTACTTAACTGAATATAGCACTAGGAATCTGATGGAGTAGAGGCAGAGTGCTAGGGTAGGATTTGCTAGTCATCATTTGCGACTGACTCTTCAGAATGTGCTTCCAGCGAGTATTAAGCTGATTCAGCTTAATTAAGCTGATTAAGCTTAATTAAGCTGATTAAGCCGAGTATGAAGCTGAGCATTTACAGCAATTTAACACAAGGTTAATGAAGTATTTTTGGGGAAGAGAGGATGAGGGGCCGTAGTTTGTATGTTTATCTTTTATTGAAAAGAATAGATTGATTTTTGATTTTGCTTGTTTCTCTTCTTTTTTTTATTAGAATGATTCAGTTGAATTGTTCATATTGATTATTATAGTCGTCCGTCTTCCGAGCTCTGTTTCTTCTATGAATAGATCCCAAGCTATGAATAGATTGGGATGGAGAAAGAGCGTGCGTAGATGTGATGCCCTCAGGCAGCTAGGTGCAGCGGTTAGTTGTTAGTAGTAGTAGCAGTAGTGGTATGATGTATGCCCATATATTTTTTTTTTATGATTTTTCCAAAAATAGTAATTACTTAACTGAATATAGCACTAGGAATCTGATGGAGTAGAGGCAGAGTGCTAGGGTAGGATTTGCTAGTCATCATTTGCGACTGACTCTTCAGAATGTGCTTCCAGCGAGTATTATGCTGATTCAGCTTAATTAAGCTGATTAAGCTTAATTAAGCTGATTAAGCCGAGTATGAAGCTGAGCATTTACAGCAATTTAACAAAAGGTTAATGAAGTATTTTTGGGGAAGAGAGGATGAGGGGCCGTAGTTTGTATGTTTATCTTTTATTGAAAAGAATAGATTGATTTTTGATTTTGATTTTGCTTTTTTCTCTTCTTTTTTTTATTAGAATGATTCAGTTGAATTGTTGATATTGATTATTATAGTCGTCCGTCTTCCGAGCTCTGTTTCTTCTATGAATAGATCCCAAACTATGAATAGATTGGGATGGAGAAAGAGGGTGCGTAGATGTGATGCCCTCAGGCAGCTAGGTGCAGCGGTGAGTTGTTAGTAGTAGTAGCAGTAATGGTATGATGTATGCTCAGATATTTTTTTTTCTGATTTTTACAAACATAGTAGTTACTTACCTGAATATAGCACTAGGAATCTGGTCGAGTAGAGGCAGAGTGCTAGGGTAGGATTTGCTAGTCATCATGTGCGACTGACTCTTCAGAATGTGCTTCCAGCGAGTATTAAGCTGATTAAGCTTAATTAAGCTGATTAAGCCGAGTATGAAGCTGAGCATTTACAGCAATTTAACAAAAGGTTAATGAAGTATTTTTGGGGAAGAGAGGATGAGGGGCCGTAGTTTGTATGTTTATCTTTTATTGAAAAGCATAGATTGATTTTTGATTTTTCTTGTTTCTCTTCTTTTTTTTATTAGAATGATTCAGTTGAATTGTTGATATTGATTATTATAGCCGTCCGTCTTCCGAGCTCTGTTTCTTCTTGGATGGCTACTTGTTAAATGATTATATCGTGTATTTTAAAAGCTTCGACAGAATGGTTTTTGGCAAAAAACTTGAAAATTGAAAAGACATGGGTATCAGATCAGATCTGAATTTGAGGTTTTCTGGCATAACCAGCAACACTTTAAGCCTCCTGAAGTACTGGTTCTGCCTGCCTACCAGTGGGTAAAGGCAGGCACACATAGCAGCCCCCACCCCTGGGGTGTAAGAGGGGACTCATCAGGTGAGACCTATACCAATTTTAACTTGTAATCTGACTACAGTAACCAATCCTTGGGTTTATGCCACTGCTACTGTTGATGCTTGATGTTTTTTCCTGATTGCTTTCTATTCTTCAAATTTCACAATCCCCTGCTTTGGTATTTGAAATTTGTTACTTTATTGTGGACTATATCCTGCCTTATACCCAAACTGTCTTATATCACTGCTTATTCTGTTCCTGTTTTGTTGTTTACTTCAGATAAGAAATGAAAAGCCAACTCAAGCCACCTCGTGAACTAAGGTCTGACAGCTCAATCCAATTCTCTGGATCAGAATCTGTTTCAGAGAAACTACTCATGCTCACTAACCACATAAATAGCATAAAAATCAAACATAAAATGCTAGCAGATTCACTACAACCTGACAACCTTAAATCTTCAGTGAAAGGGTTACTTGATGACCTTAAATTGGCTAAGATCTCTTCCCAGGTAGATGAGGCAGTGGTTAAAATGAAAGAGGAACAGACATTCATGCAACATAATGTCACTGTCTCTTCAGATAAGCTGGATGCAATCAAGCAGGAGGTGTATGCTGGCCTCAACCTAGATCTTCGTAATCTAGTGGATAAAACTCTTGAAAGCTATAACAGACGCATATTTTCTGTTGAATCTACATTGGCTACTTTAGAGTCATCCATGATAGACCTTAAAAACTCTTTCCAGTCTATCCAGTCCAACCTGGCAAGATTAAATGACCGTTTTGAACAGCAGGCTTTGAGCAACCAAATTATTGTCTTTGGGGTGAAAGAGGAGACCTCCATTGAAAACACTGAAAGTCAATTCCTGTCACTATGTGCTGGGAAATTTCCTGGCATACCAATTATTCAGTCTGATGTTGTATCAGCCAAAAGAATTGGCAAACCATCTGCAAAACCCAGACCCATAGTTGTTGAATTTTGCAACTTACGAGTTCGTCAACTGCTTCTCAGACAAAAGAAGGAATTGAAAGGATCAGGGATTCTATTTTCTGAGACACTTACAAAACCACGCTTACAACTTCTTTCATATGCCAAGTCAAAGCTTGGCTTACGTAATGTTTGGTCCAGTAAAGGTGATATCCTGTATAAAACCCAATCTGGAAGAGTGGTTAAGTTTAATAATCAGAGTGAAATTGATTTATGTGCTGCAAATGCAGAAAAATTAAAGTGATGGATTTAGATTTATTTTCTTATAATATATTGCATTGTTTCTGTTGGGATTTACTTGCTGTTCTTAAAATATTTCTCTATTATTCTTTACTGTCCTCACATAATTTAGACTGGTACCATATTACACTTTGTGCCAATAGTTTGGATGATGTCCCTTCCCACTAATATTTCTTTATGTTTGTTTGTGATTCTGTCACCTTCATGTTGTCTGATTTACTATATATATTTACTATTATTTACTATACTATGATTTACTATTATATTCTTGTCGTGTCATTATACTTGTAACCCCCATAATATCAACTGGTCACACATTATAGTTTGTGCTAATACTTATAATAATATGTGCCTTCCCACTGATTTTTCTTTATGTTTGTTTATGATCCTTTCACCATCATGTAGCTTGGCTTCTATAATGTTTTTGTCATGTCAGCACACTTGCAGCTCATATAATTTTCACTGGTCCTATATTGCATTTTGGGCAAATATTATGAATCATATATGTTATCCCACTGTTATTTATTTTTTATTTTTTCTATGTTTGTTTGTGATCCTATCAACCTTTATGCAGGCTGATTTCTTTCATATTTTTGTCATTTGAGCATGATTGCAGCTCATATAATCTTGACTGGTTCCAAATTATACTTGTGGCCAATATTTTGATGAATATGTGCCATGCCACTATTATTTCCTTATCTGGGTTGGTGATCCTATCGCCTTCCGTTAACCTGAATTCTATCATATTTTTCTCATGTCAGCACACATGCAACTTGCATAATTTTGAATGGTCCCATATTATATTTTTGGTCAATATTTTGAATAATATATGCCATCTCATTGATATTTCTTTATATTATTTTTTGATGCTATCACCCTTGTGTACCCTGAATTCTGTCATATTTTTGTCATGTCAGTATATATGCAGCTCTCATAATTTCTTACTACCCATAGTATACTTTGGGTTAATATTTGGAATAATATGAGTCATTCCATTGATATTCATTTATATTTGTCTGTGATCCTATCACCTTCAGGTAGGCTCACTACTATTATATTTTTTTTTTTTCATGTCAGCATACTTACAGCTTACATAATTTTCTGGTCCCACATTATAAATTGGGCCAATACTTTGATTCTACTTTCGTTTTACTGATATCTCTTTATGCTTTTTGTGATCCTCTCACCTTCATGTAGCCTAACTTCTATTATTTTTTTGTCAGTCCAGCACACTTGCAGCTCATGTAATAGCAACTGGTGTCACATTATACTTTGGTCCAATACTTTGGATAATTTGTGCCATCCCACTTATATTTCTATGTGTATATTTATTATGTGTGATAATTATGGGTGATTTCTCTTTTCTTTTGAATTCTTCTATTCTTAATTCGGTTATATTTGATCAACCAATTAGGGCTGGTAAACAAGAGACTCACACGCTTGACCCTCTCCTTGAATCTATGGTTAATTCTAGCTGTAATTATCACACTACCATTGATTACTGTGATAAAATTATACCCTCACTGTCTTTAAATAGTAGCTTTAATGTATTTTGTTTGAATGTACGTGGGATAAGATATAAGTGGGACAGTCTGAAATCGTATTTGTGGTCTGATAATTCTTGCCCTTTTGATGTAATAGGTTTAACTGAAACATGGTTATCTGATGGTGAAAATTTTACAGCCTATGATATGCATGGTTATGTTGCTGTCCATATCCCCAGAATGGTAACAAAGTGCTCAGGAGGTATTTCTTTATTTATAAAGTCTGATATTGAGTTTAGAAGAAGGTCTGACCTTGAATCCTTGTTTACATCAGTAGTGTCAAATAGTAGGTCAGTTTATTCTCTTGTTATTGATCTGAAAAGCCAGTTTGCATGTGAAACTGTTTGTTTGTTTTATAAGCCCCCTCCTTTTCCAACACATCTTTTCTGCGATTTGCTTGATCAGATTTCTTGTGTGGGGTCTTTCTCTAAAAAACGTATTTGTGTTTTGGGAGATTTCAGTTGTAATATGTTAAATATTGGATCAAGTGATGAAAGTGACCATTTCTTTGATGGGCTTTCTTCTGCTGGTCTACTTCCTTCAATTTTTTTTCCTTCTCGTGTTGACCCTACTAGAAATTCTGCCACTTTAAAAGACAATATTTTCATTTATCATTCTTCGAATTTCAATTTTACTTCTGGTCTTGTTTTCACTGATCTTTCTGATCACTTCCCTATTTATGTTTCACTTTTTGTGCCTCAAACTGAGATTGCTGTGGATGAGCTGGGTGAGTCTTCTTTTAGAACTTCCACAGATGAAGAAATTTCTAATTTAATACATAGTCTTCAGAGTAATGATTGCTCTAGTGTTCTTGATGCTAATGATGTTGATTGTGCAACGAATTTATTTTTGTGTCGTATGGGAGCTCTGTTGGATAAGCATTGTCCTCTTAGAAAGAGGCCAAGGAATTCCATACCCAAATGTCCATGGATGTCTAGAGGTCTGATCAATGCTGCACATATGAAGGCGTCTCTGTTCAAGGCTGCATGTAAAAGTAAGACACAGGATGATCTTTTGAAGTATAAACTTTATAAAAATGTGCTTACTTCTTCAGTACGTGCCGCCAAAAAGCTATATTTTTCGCGTCGAATTGATGAGTGTAAGGGGAATTTGCGAAAGGTTTGGACTGTCGTTAATGAAGCTCTTTCCCGCAAGAAACTCAAACAGTCCCCCCCTTGTCGTTAAAGGAAAGCTGGTGGATCTTTCGTGGACAAAAGTTCTTTAGCAAGCGCCTTCAATTCGTATTTCACCTCACTTCCTTCAGTTCCTAATCCAGTCTAGAGCAGAGTAAGTAGTTTTCCCTTATCAAAAACGTCATTTTTCCTTTTCCCATGCCGTGATACTTAAATTTCTGATAGCATTTTTCAGCTTTCAAGTAGCTGTTCAGTTGATGGTTTTGGTTTGAGCTGTAATGTTCTTAAAAAAATGATCAGTTTGTTTCTAACCCCCTCTCACATACAAGTAACCTATCTCTTTCTTCTGGTGTTTTTCCTCATTTATTTAAAGTTTCTAATGTTGTACCTTTGTTTAAAAAAGGTGATTCATCTCTAATTTCAAACTATAGACCTATTTCTCTCCTTCCTGTGATTTCTAAGGTTGTTGAAAAAGTAGTGTATTGTAGACTCTCTTCATTTGTATTTAGTACTCATACGACTGCAGGTAATTCTCTCATAACTAACCGTCAGTATGGCTTTCGTCGCAGTTTTTCTACCTTGCATGCACTTTCAGATGCAACAGAGTTTGTGCGCGTTAACCTTGACAAGGGCTTGTGTGTTTTGGGTCTATTTCTTGACTTTTCAAAGGCATTTGATATGGTCGTTCACTCTGTTCTTTTCTCTAAATTATCTTCATTTGGAGTGCATGGAGTCCCACTTGAATGGTTTAGGTCTTACCTCTCAGGGAGATCTCAGTATGTTTCGGTTAATGGTATTTCTTCCTCTTCCTTACCTATTGTGAAAGGTGTCCCACAGGGCTCTGTGCTTGGACCACTTTTGTTTTTAATTTATATTAATGATCTTGTTGATGGTCTTCATCCCCTTGTGCACCCTATTCTTTTTGCTGATAACAGTAACTTTTTCATTGCTGCATAGGACCTGCCATCTGCCACTTTCCTAGCTCAAAGTCTTCTTGATAAAGTAAAAGATTGGTGCTTGTCAAATGGTATGACTCTCAACAACCAAAAAAGTGCCATTGTACACTTTAGAGCCCCTTATTGTATGAGAGACGCAAGGGAGCCAACCATCCTGATTTATGAGAACGATATTATACCGCAAGCTACTATCGTGAAATTTCTTGGTGGGTATCTTGACTATTTTCTTTCTTTTAAACCCCATATAACTCATACCCGTTCCCTTGTCTCCGCCAA
Organism: Artemia sp. Qi Xiang Cuo; assembly: GCF_049724085.1. NCBI lineage: Eukaryota > Metazoa > Arthropoda > Branchiopoda > Anostraca > Artemiidae > Artemia > Artemia sp. Qi Xiang Cuo. Next base: position 17,275,930 of record NC_142803.1, read on the forward strand.
TCTTCAATGTTATACAGGGTTAACTCATTTCTTCCCCCAGATGTTATGCTTTCTCTTTATTATGCTTTTATTTTTCCTTACCTTTCTTATTGCTGTTCTGTCTGGGGTAGTACCAATAAATCTCTTCTCTGCTCACTTCAAAGAGCCCATAATAGGGAAGTGAAGGCTACTTTTTTTCTACCTCGTTTTTACCCTTCCTCTGATCTTTATACTGATACCGGAATAGCTCTGATGGATCGTATTGTGGGTAAAAGTTACCTTCATTAAGCCAATTCTATTTTTCTAGGTACACTTCCACCATCTCTGTAGTAAATTTTCTTTCTGTCAGGCTCAGGTAGGTACTCTTCTTTTTTACGTTGCTCTTATCTCAGATTCATTTTACCTAAGCGATCATCAACAGCAGGTCAGAGGTCTCCTGTTTATCAATCTATTTTACTATGGAACTCCATCCCTCCTGATGTCCCTCTTTCTCTTTCTGCAAAGGCAGTTTCTCACTGGGTATTTCCAGTATAGTATTTTCCCCCTTTTTTCTTCTTTTTTTTTGCATTCCATCCACATTTATATTTCATTTACATCCACATTTACATCCACATTGTCTTTTTTTTCATTCAATATACTTCTCTGATTTTTTTTTTTTTTTTTTTTTTTTTATTTAATCCTAATTTTCAATATATTCTTCGTTTATATATTTTTTTTCATTTATTTGTGAAGTTTCCTGTTCATTCTCCTATTTTCATAAATGTCTATTGATCAATTTTTTTTTTTCTTTTTTTTCTTTTTTTTTTCTTTTTTCTTTTTTTTTATGTGCTTTATAATAGTGTCTTATTTGTTTTGTTGGCCCTTTACAATCTGAGCTTCTTGGGCGTGTATAAATTTTAAGTTTTTAATTGTTTTTTTTTTTAGTATTAATAAGTTGATTGATTGATTGATTGATTGAATGCCGAAGATTGCACTTTTCGGCCAACCGTCTAGGGTTAAACGGAAAGCAGGTCGTCCTCGGTTGGGATGGGAGAATGTTGCAAGGAAAGATTTACGAGAAATGGGAACTTCCTGAGAGGGTGTAATGAGAGGGAAGCTATGAATAGATTGGGATGGAGAAAGAGCGTGCGTAGATGTGATGCCCTCAGGCAGCTAGGTGCAGCGGTGAGTTGTTAGTAGTAGTAGCAATAATGGTATGATGTATGCCCAGATATTTTTTTTCTGATTTTTACAAAAATAGTAGTTACTTACCTGAATATAGCACTAGGAATCTGGTCGAGTAGAGGCAGAGTGCTAGGGTAGGATTTGCTAGTCATCATTTGCGACTGACTCTTCAGAATGTGCTTCCAGCGAGTATTAAGCTGATTAAGCCGAGTATGAAGCTGAGCACTTACAGCAATTTAACAAAAGGTTAATGAAGTATTTTTGGGGAAGAGAGGATGAGGGGCCGTAGTTTGTATGTTTATCTTTTATTGAAAAGGATGGATTGATTTTTGATTTTGATTTTTCTTGTTTCTCTTCTTTTTTTTTTATTAGAATGATTCAGTTGAATTGTTGATATTGATTATTATAGCCGTCCGTCTTCCGAGCTCTGTTTCTTCTTGGATGGCTACTTGTTAAATGATTATATCGTGTATTGTTTTTTTTTTTTAAATAAAGCTTAATTCAAAAGTTACGTTTAACTCGAATCAAAAAGAATTAATTCCATTAAAGTATGTCAAGAAAATTCTTCAGTGTTGAGCAATAAGCTTAAACAATCTTATTTTTCTTTTTGAGGCTACAATTTGCTGGAAAGAGAAGTAGCATGCCTTTTGGCTGTGAATCGAAATAGAAGCGTAACGAAAATTTAACCAAGCGAAGACCCCTTTTTTCACAAGGCGACATGACATTCCAATCGCGAATGAAAATTCAGTTCCTTTCAGACTTTACTCTGACCTCCAGCCACTATATTATTCTAAAGCATTATTTTATGTCTTATATGCATTTAATTTTTTTTTGTTTCTTTCTATGCACCACCTACCACAAGGCCGCATCCAGGGGGCGGGAGTACCCGGTTTCAACCCCCCCCCCCCCCCCAAAAAAAAAACTTGTCCCACTCATACAATATTAACAAAAATACACGTAAATAGATATGTGTTGTGCTTTGTGAGTTATTTTTTGTAGCCCCCCTTCCCGAACAAAAATCAAGGATACGGCCCTGATCTAGCCCTTGACTTATATGTCTTGAAAGAAGACTTACGAGAACTTCCCAAGTCTCTTATATCTGTATACATCAGTGCTCAGGAGGTCATCCGACACCTTCAGCTGTAGACCGACACAGCTTGCTGCTAACTCGACCATTTTACTAATTATTTCAGTTTTGCGATCTGACGAGAACATATACTGAAAAAGAAAATTTCATCAAAATCATCGAGATGACCAAAAAGACAAAATTACATGGAATATTGTAAGGCACAGATTTCAGATAGGGTTAGCAAAGGTATAAGCTGGGCAAATGAATTATCACAATTCCACGTTGCCAAATACGAGCCGGAATGGTCGTTTCGGCTGCGGAGACTTTGAAGCATGTATATTAAAATGTTTACGGCCTGAGTTAGGTAAGTTTGCAAGCTGGAATGAAGAAATTTTGTTTTAGAAGAAAATATGAAACGCTGATCTGAACAGACTTGATCAACTTCCCTTGAAGCGATTTGACCTTTTAATATAAGGATTTCATTACTTACATAGTTTTAAAAGAGTTTGTAAAGTTTCTATTGTTGATGTCATCATGAGAAATGAAATCGTAACAGCAAAATAGCGAATCTGGAACTGAATTTCTTTTTCTAGACTAACAAAAACGTACAAAACTCAGTTCAAACTGAATTTCTTTTTCTAGACTAACAAAAACGTACAAAACTCAGTTCAAACTGAATTTCTTTTTCTAGACTAACAAAAACGTACAAAACTCAGTTCAAACTCAGTTCAAACTGAATTTCTTTTTCTAGACTAACAAAAACGTACAAAACTCAGTTCAAACTCAGTTCAAATGAACTGAGTTTTTCGATGAATTCTCATTCTCAAGTGAATAAATAAACACGGCAAATAATTTAGCGAAAAAAGCGTCTATTTTTAAAGCAGTAAAGATAAATTCAAATAATAAAAGTTTGCCTCTATTCATCAATAGAAAAAAGTTATTTACTTTCATCAATGTTACGCATTTAGAACTGTTTATTAATTTTGTATATATTTTTTTTTTTTTGTAAATAAAATTGTCAGTTCGAAACCATTGCTGAAAAAATATGTAAAAAAAAAAATAGATGCTCTACATATAAAAGAATACTGTCAAAACAAACATATTTGCACAAACAGTGGTGTGTGCGATGGGGGGAGGGGGGGTATCTAAGATTTCTATATGATTTCTTTCATAGAAGGAAATTAGTTTCGTTGAAAAGGAGCTATCTATCTTGATAAAAGAAATGCATACGAAATCAAAAACAGATTATGAAATGAATATGTGGAATGAATAAATTACAATGTTTTCTTTAAATGACGTATACATAACACAGAAATACAAAGCTTCGTAAAAATATATTCAGTAATTACACATTCAAAAAGAAGGTGAAAACAGCCCTACATTATTACATGAAACAGAATAAGTCTACGAATAACGAGAAACAGAATAACGAGAAACTAAAACAATTAAGCATTCATTCAGTGAGGGATTAGCAGATAATAGCAGCATGTTGGTAAGAGGGGCACGGACACGGGGTGAGATGTTAGCTAAGTAATAATTGATACTCTTCAGGATAATTCTAAGGATATAAGAGGCTTAGATACACTCAAGTCGGAAACTTAGGGGGAAAGAGGCGAGTCAGACCTTCCTATTGCTCCTTTTCTTGTATTCGAGTTTTCTATGATGATTTCACCGACGGAAAAAACATATTACATAAATATAAAACGTCAGAAAAACAATGTAAAATAAACTTAAAAGTTAAAGAAGTAAAAGTAAAAAAGTAAAAAAGGTAAAAATATAAAAAGGTAAAAAGTAAAAGATCAACTAAAAAGGAACGACGAGTTATCATAGTTTTTTTTTCTTTTTTTTCTTGCCTATACTGAGTAGTTTTTTTTTCAAATTTTTTAGCTGGTATACTACCTTTTATTCAGGTTAAACAAGTCTTTCACAACCATTCTAGAATAAAACCAGTTACATAAAAAAACACTTTGTGCCCACATCGTTCTTTACTTAGGCAACGCTAGCGCGCTGCCTAAGTAAAGAACGATGTGGGCGCAATGTGTATTTTTTTTTGGGGGGGGGGTTCTCCATACCCGGGAACTTCGTATCGAAAAAGTTGTCGTAGAAACTTCGAAAAGGGCTCATTCGATTGGAAATTGGAGTGGCTAGTGCCCTTTTTAGTAGTCGAAAGTGATTGGAGAGAAACTAGCCCCCCCCCCACGCCCATAATTCCCCCGAACGAACCCAATCAAAATTTTGATGAAGCCATTTTGTTCAGCGTAGTTGATTTCCAGATAGAAAATATGTTTTTAAGGAGGACACTCCTCCTAAACCTTCAGGGCAAGGCATTTAAGTTATGCCCTGGGGGCATATAAGGTTTTTATAGACGGTAGTGTCGTAGAAACTTATAGAAATGCTCATTCGATTGGAAATTCAAAGAGCTAGTGCCTTTTTTAATAGTCAAAAGTGATTGGAGGGCGACTAGCCCCATTCGATTGGAAATTCAAAGGGCTAGTACCCTTTTTAATAGTCGAAAGTGATTGGAGGGCAACTAGCCTTCCCGCCACACCCATCATTCCCCCAAACAAATACAATAAAAATTTTGAGGTAAACATATTGATCAGCATAATTGATTTCCAGATAAAAAACACTTTTTTGACGAGGAAATTCCCCCACAGCCCTCAGGGCAAGGAATATAAGTCATGCCCTGGGGACATGTAATTTTTTTATTGAAAATTTAGACGTAAAAACTTGAAAAGGGGCTCATTCGATTTGAAACTCAAAGGGCTAGTACCCTTTTTGATAGTCAAAAGTGATTAGAGGGCAACTAACCCCCCTCTCACGCCCACCTTTTCCCCAAACACATCCAATCAAAATTTTTAGATAGCCAGTTCATTCAACGTAGTTGAAAGTTTTGGAAATTAGGTCTTTAAGGATGACAACCTTTCCCCCCACAGCCCTCAAGGCAAGGGTTGTACGTTATGCCCTGGGAGCATATAATGTTTGTATTGAAAGCTTTGTCATAGAAACCTCAAAAGGTCTCATTCAATTGGACATTGAAAGGGCTAGTGCCTTTTTTAATAGTCGAAAGTGATTGGATAGCGACTAACGCCCCTCTCACGCCCATCATTTTCCCAATCACATCAAATTACAATTTTTAAATACCCATTCTCTTCAACGTAGTTGAAAGTTCTGGAAATTAGGTCTTTTAGGATAACCCCCTCAGAGCCCTCAGTGGAAGGTTTGTAAGTTATGCCCTGGGGCATATAAAGTTTTTATTGAAAGCGCTGTCATAGAAACATCAAAAGAGCTCATTCAATCGGAAATTGAAAGGGCTAGTGCCTTTTTTGATAGTTGAAAGTGATTGGATAGCGACTAACACCCCTCTCACGCTCACCATTTTCCAAAACACATCCAATTAAAATTTTGAGATATCCATTTTGTTCAACATAGTTGAATGTTCTGGAAATTAGGTCTTTTAGGATGATAACCCCCTCAGAGCCCTCAGTGCAAGGGTTGTAAGTTATGCCCTGGGGGCATATAAGGTTTATATAGAAAGTTGTTGCCCAAATCATAGGCAGCGCGATCGCGCTGCCTAAGTAAAGAACAGTGACACTCGAGAACGAGACAAGAAATGGGGACTAAGTAAAGAGGAGGACACTCCCCAACAGTCCTCAAGGAAAGGGTTTTAATTTATGCCCTGGGGGCATAAAAGAACGATGTTTGGCACAATGTATTATTTATTATTTTTTTCCTTTAGAGCAGGCCACTTCGTATCGAAGACAAATTGACGTAGAAACTTCGAGAAGCGCTCATTCAATTGAAAACTGGAGTGACTTGTGCCCTTTTTAATAGTCGAAAGTGATTGGAAGTTGACTAACACCCCTTCCATGCTCACCATTTCCCGAAACACATCCAATCAAAATTTTGAGATAGCCATTTTGTTCGGCGTAGTTGATTTCCAGATAGAAATTAAGTTTTTAGGGCAAGGTTCAAGCCTTCAGGGCAAGGGTTGAAAGTTATGCCCTGGGGGCATATAAGGTTTTTCATTGAAGGCGTTGTCGTAGAAACTTTAAAAAAGGCTCATTCGATTGGAAATTCTAAGGTCTAGTGCCCTTTTCAATAGTACAAAGTGATTAGAGGGCAACTAACCCGCCTCTCATGTACACATTTTCCCCAAACACATCTAATCAAAACTTTGAGATAGCCATTTTATTCAACGCAGTTTTAAACTCTGGAAATTAAGTCTTTGAGGATGACAGCCCCCCACAGCCCTCGGGTCAAGGGCTGTCACTTATGCCCTGAGGTTATATACGGTTTGTATATAATGCGTTGTCGTAGAAACTTCAAAAAGGGCTCATTTACTTGAGCACTGAGTTGGCCAGTGCCCTTTTTAACAGACAAAAGTGGTTGGAAGACAACTAGCACCCCTTTCACTCCTACATTTTCCCCAAACACATCCAATAAAGATAGCCATTTTATTCTACGCAGTTCAAAGTTCAGGACATTATACCTTTGAGCAGGGCACTCCCTCCACAGTCTTCAGGGCAAGGGTTATAAGTTATGCCCTTGGGTTATATAAGGTTTTTATTGAAATCTGTGTCGTAGAAACTTGAAAAAGGGCTCATTCGACTGGAAATTCAAAGGGCTAGTGCCCTTTTTAATAGTCGAAAGTGATTTGAAGGCAACTAACCCCCCTCTCACGCCCATCTTTTCTCCAAACATATCCAATCAAAAATTTAGATAGCCATTTTGTTCAGCGTAGTTGATTTCCAGATAGAAAATATGTTTTTGAGGAGGACACTCTCCCACAACCCTCGGGGCAAGGGTTTTAAGTTATACCCGGGGGCATATAAGTTTTTTACAGAAAGCGCTGTCGAAAACATTTCATAAAAGGCTCATTCAATTGGAAATTCAAAGGGCTGGTGCCCTTTTTAATAGTCGAAAGTGATTTGAAGGCAACTAACCCCCCTCTCACGCCCATCTTTTCTCCAAACACATCCAATCAATATATTAGGCAGCGCGCTAGCGCTGCCTAAAACAAATATCAGGCCAAACTATAAATTCTTAAAAAACGAAAAGATTTGAAATATTACTTTCTTTTTCTCTGAAAAGACTATGTCAATATAAAACGAACAAAAATTAATTAAAAAAAACTTTTTCCACAAAATAAGTTTTTCAACGATAAGTAAAGAACTCATAAACGAAAAATGAGCAAAAATAGAATCAAATAATCTACCAAGCGTGAAACTACCACATATCCACATACCACATAGTTGGGCTCAAAACCCCTATGCCTTTCCAAGACCAGAACATAATTTGCACTTTACTGAAAAAAATATAAATGTTCTTACTTTTATAACTTTAATAAATCAAATAATACTAACATTCTGATTACTAAATACCAGTATATGTGTATTAAACTGACAATGCATATTCATTAGTATTTTTTTCAGTAAAGTGCAAATTATGTTCTGGCCTTGGAAAGGCATATGGGTTTTGAGCCCAACTTTTGTTAATTTTGCTCGTTTTGAGTTTGACACGGTTATTTATTGTAATTTCTGTTCTTTTGGGTTTCATTTATTTATCGATGCTGATTTGTGGTAGTTTCACGCTTGGTAGAATATTTGATTTTATTTTTCTCATTTTTTGTTTAATGGAGTTCTTTACTTTTCTTTGAAAAACTTATTTGTGGAAAAAGTTTTTTTTTAATTAATATAAATAAAAACCTATTAAACTCAAGCCTATAGAAATAAAGCTTATATAATTATAGGCTACAGTTTAATAGCAATAGTTCAACTATAGTTAAATAATAGCTCAACTAAGTTCAGTCGAAAATCCTCCCACATAGCCCCCCGTTCCACAAGAAAATCCCCCTTGAAAGACGTTTGTACTCTTCCCAATAACCAATACTAAGTGTAAACATTGGGCAAAGTTAATAGCTTGCAGCCCTTCCCCCGGGTACTCTGAGGGGTCAAGTCATCCTCAAGGACATAGTTATTCGATTCTTAGACTATGCTGAAAAAATTGGCTATCTCTAAATTTTGATCGGGTGATTTCGGGGAAATGAGTGAAGGGGGGGGGGCTAGCTACCCTCTAATATTTTTGGTCACTTAAAAAGAGCACTAGAACTTTTGATTTCCGATCAAATGAGCCGTCTCTCAATCTTCTACGACCACTCCTTCAATACGGCCGCCTCTGGGGAAAACAAACAAACAAAAAGGGCACTAGAACTTTTGATTTCTGATTAAATGAGCCGTCTCTCGATCTTCTACAACCACTGCTTCAAAACGACGTTGTTTTGTTTGTTTTCCATGGGGAAAACAAACAAACAAAAAAAGACGAATAAACAAACGAATAAACACACATCCGTGATCTTTCTTCCGGCAAAAAATGCAAAATTCCATATTTTTGTACATAGGGGCTAGAAACATCTACAATAGGGTTCTCTGGTATCCTGAATCTGATGGTGTCATTTCCATGAAGATTACTTGATGTTTGGGGTATTCCCCCTTTCCAAAAAATTGGAAAATTTTCTCAGGCTCGTAACTTGTGATGGGTAACATTAAATTTGATGAATTTTACATATTTTGAATAAGCATCAAAATTCGCTTCTTTTTATGGATCTATTGTTATCAAGACTCCGTTTCTTAAGAGTTTCGGCTGCTATTGAGCCGCATCGCTTCTTACTTTCAGTTTGTTACCACCAACTGTTTGATTGGATGAGTACCCTACTGGTTTTAAACTGGTCTCTTCGAATTATTGGCTAAATTCATTTTCAGAAATATTGGTCGACCCTCGGGATTTTTTTTTTTTATAACTACCCTAGCTTAAAAAAAGAAAAATATCTAAATCTAATAATAATTTAAAATTATTTTACTCTATAATAAAATTTACATCACACATATTTTAATTGCCCCCTGTTCTGCCAATTTGGGCGAAAATTAGCCCAATTGGGCTATAGATTAGTGAGAATTAGGTAAAAACTAGCTCAATAACAGAAAAAATAGCGCAATGGCCTATGAATATTTGCCATTTCATTAAATGGCAAATAATAGAAAAACACCTGGTATACACGATTATCCCAGTCTAAAGATGATTTCCTCGCTAAAAAAAAAACATCAACAGACCTACCCTGTGCATTGAGGGGGAGGGAAGATAAGAGGAACACCCCCGCTAGGAAAACTGAAAATTGAAGGTCAGAAAATGTTCTTACAATACTTTTTTTTGTAATACAACTCATTCATTTCTAGCGTTCTTTTGGAGTTTTGTTTTCAAAACAAAAGATTGATTTTTTTTATGAGTTAATTAATGTGGCGCATGATTTCTTACTTTTGATTTGCAGAGGAACCAAAAACAAAAGATACTACATGGCTGTCCAAAATAAGAACGTATTTCGGCAAAAAACACAAAGGTTCGACGAATTACAGTTTGATGCGAGAGGAAAATGATACAGTTGTGAGATCTGAGATGTGAGAGGAAAATGCTATGTTTTGAATAAAGATGAACTAAAAAGGATACCCTTTATGATTCCAAAAGTGCTCTCAAAGACAAGACTAGTCAATATATCTGGAGCATTTACCATATATGGTGTATATACATGGTATTAATACATCCTGGTGTTATACATGTTGTCAATAGATCTGGAATATTTGGAGCATTTACCCTACAATGCGTATATGTACATATTGTGTATACATGATGTTAATAGCCTATATCATGGTGTTATACATGGTATCAATACATCTGGAGTATTTACCATACACGGTGCGCACACGTAAATGGTGTTAATACGTCATGTTGTTATACATGCAGTCAATACATCTGGAGTATTTACCATACATGGTGCATATGTATATAAGGTGTTAATACATCACGGTGTTACATATAGTGTCAATACAACTGGAGTATTTACCATACAATGTGTATATGTATACATTGTGTATGCATGATCTTAATACATCATGGTGTTAACATTATGTTAATACAACTGGAGTATTCACCATTTACGGTGCATATACCGTATATGGTGTATTTGTTAACATGCTGTTAATGCATCATGGTGTCAATACATCTGGAGTATTTACCATACACAGTGCATATACCATAAATGGTGTATTTTTGGTGTTTTACATGCAGTCAATACGTCAGAAGTACTTACCATACATGGTGTGTATGCATACATGGTGTTAATACATCATGGTGTTATACATGGTGTCAATACAACTGGAGTATTTACCATACAATGTGAATATGTACAAACTGTGTATGCATGATGTTAATACATCATGGTTTTAACATGGTGTCAATACATCTGGAGTATTTACCATACAAGGTACATACACCGTACATAGTGTACTTATTAACATGGTGTTGGTACATCAAATTTTACTAACAGCACCCCTTCCATAAGAACCATATATGCTCCTAGAGCATAACTTACAACGCCTGCCCCCGGGGCCTGGGGGGTTGTGTCGCCACCTGAGTTTCTGTTATCTGACTTTTCAACAATTTTTAACCTTAATGGCTATCTCAAAATTTTTATCGGCTGCATTTGAGGAAAAAGTGGCGTGTGGGGGGGGGGGGCTAGTTGTCCTCCAATCTCTTTTGACTCTCAAAAACAGAACTAGAACTTTCAATTTCCAATCAAATGATCCCTCTCTGAAGTTTTTACGAGCATCCCTTTTTCGTTGTATGGTCTATGAATTATTTAAAAAATGGCTATATCAAATTTCGTATTGGATGGGTTTGAAGAAAACAGGGCGTGAAGGGGGAGGGGGCTAGGTGCCCTCCAATTTCGACTCTTAAAAAATAAACTAGAACTTTCAATTTCAAATCAAGTGAGCCCTCGTTGAAGTTTATACGAGCATCCCTTCCACAAGAACCCTATATGCCCCCAGGTCATAACTTACAACGCCTGTCCCAGGGCCCTTGGGGCTCTGTTGACACCGGAGTTTTTGTTATCTAACCTTAGAACTATTTTTAACAAAATAGCTATCTAAAGATTTTTATCGGATGCATTTGAGAAAAAAGGGCATGGAGGGCTGGTTACCCTCCGATATCTTTTTACGCTTAAAAAGTGAACTAGAACTTTCAATTTCCAATCAAATGATCCCTCCCTGAAGTTTATACGAGTATTTCTTCCATAAGAACCATATATGCCCCAAGGGCATAACTTGTAACCCGTGCCCTGAACACTGTGGGGGGAGTGTCCAGCTCAAAGATATAAGTACCAGAACTTTCAACTACGTTGAGCAAAATGGCTATCTCAAAATTTTGATTGGATGTGTTTAGGGAAATGGTGAGCGTGGAAGCAGTGTTAGTTGCCTTCCAATCACTTTTGACTATTAAAAAGGTTACTAGCCATTTCAATTTCCAATCGAATGAGGCCTATTTGAAGTTTCTACGAAAACGCTTTCTATAAAAAACCTTATATGCCCCCAGGGCAAAACTTACAATCCTTGCCCTGAGGGCTGTAGGGGGGAGGGTGTCATCCTCAAAGACCTAATTTCCAAAATTTTCAACTATGTTGAACAAAATGGCTATCTCAAAATTTTGATGGGATGTCTTTGGGGAAAAGATGGGCGTGAGAAGGGGGGTTAGTCCACTCCAATCACTTTCGACTATTAGAAAGGGCACTAGCCCTTTGAATTTCCAATCGAATGAGCCCTTTTTGAAGTTTTTACGACAAAGCTTTCTATAAATACCTTATATGCCTCCAGGGCATAACTTACAACCCTTGCCCTGAGGGCTGTGGGGGAGTGTCCTCCTCAAAAAAAATTATTTCTATCTGGAAATCAACTACGTAGAACAAAATGGATATCTCAAAATTTGATTGGATGTGTTTGGGAAAATGGTGGGCGTGTAAGGCGTGTTAGTTGCCTTCCAATCACTCTTGACCTTTAAAAAGGGCATCAGAACTCTCAATTTCCAATCGAATGAGCCCCCTTTGAAGTTTATACGACGACCCCTTCCAATTGAAGTGCTTCTGGAAAAAAATAATAATAATAAAACATTGGAGCCGTATGGTCTTTAATATATAAAATATAGCGTTGCCTCTAATATGATAAAACATGCATACAATGACTATGCATGTTTGCATGCATATTATGTAGTTATGCATGTTATGCAGTCAATCCTCCCTACCCCTCTAGGTTGCGACTGCAACTAATTGCAGTCACAACCTGTCGCGACCTTATGCAGTCGCAGACTGCATAACTGCAGTTATGCATGTTATGCAGTCAATCCTCACTACCCCTCTAGGCTGCGACTGCAACTAATTTCGACTGCAATTGCGACTATTTACGGCTATAATACGATTATTTGGACTGTGCCAACTTACAAATGTTACTACTTATGACTTCGACTACGACTACTTGCAACTGCTTGCTATTGCGACCACTCACAACTGTGTCTGCAACTACTTGTGACTGCGACTACTTCTATTTGCAGCTACTTTCAGAAAAATTTGAGAGGGATATTGAACAATACCAAAACGCATTATCTGTATCCTGGTTGTCAAAAGTGCCTATCAGCAATACCTCAGCGACGGCTGAGGGTATCAAGTTGAAACTTTCAAGTCATGTTGACGGGGATGTTGGCAAGTGATCGGAGGTCAACAAACCCCCTCCTACCCCTTGCAGAGGAGTCAATTAGGCTCAGGTAGGGGTAAAAAAAAAGCTTACTAGTCGATCAGCTCCTTTCATTGATACAGTGAACCCTTGTGGATTATCACTCATATTATGTACAGCTTCAATGTCTTTATAATAGTAGCCAGCCATAACTTTTAACGTTGATGCATCTTTACGCTCTAAACCAATGGGTGATGCTTCTAGGACGCAAGGGATTTTTGTATCACTCCAATGCATTTTGTAACCATTGTAAACCTGAAACAGAAACACTACATACACATGTTATTTTGAAGAAAAATATTTAAAAGAAAAAAAAAATTTTCAAAAGAAAAAAAAGAAAAAGGAAAAAACATAAGAAAAACAGAACAAGAGACAGAGAATAGAACAAGAACAGGAAAAGAATATAAAAAAACTGAATGCAGGCAAGAACAAGCTAATTCACAAGTCATCAAATAAAGAGTTAAAAAGTCACAACCCATCAAAATCACAAGTCATAAAATCATGAGCAGAGAGTCGCTTCAGTGTCATGAATGAAAAAGAATATATATATATTGGTTTTAGATTTTATTTAATTTTTGCTTGTGGACTGTCTTAGATTTTATCTTCGTTTCTTAGCGTTGAAGACGCCTTGTTCTATAGAGGCAAAACATTCGCGTCGTGTCATTTTTTTTTTTACTTATATACGTTGTATTGCCGGTTTCTTCTTCATCTTGAGATTTTTTTTTTCTCTCTTTATTTTTGTCGACTTTGTTTTCTTTATTTTCTTTCGTTAGTTTTTTTTCTTTATTTGTCTTTGTTTTGTTTTACAGAGAATCAAGGCTTTTGGGTGCTTCTTTTTTCATACGTTCATTAACAAATTAAAAAACTCATCAATCAAGATGTCACTTTGAAACGTTTAAGGAAATCTCTCTTAAGTAAAAAAAAAAAAAAAAAAAAATTAAGATCTCACAACCTATTTTGCTTTTTGCTTTTTCATGGGTCTTACGAGATTTTATTCACCCCGTCGTTTTTCCGGTACTTGTTAATTAAACGAAACACACCCGAGAAGTGAAGTTAATCCTAATGAAATATAACCTTCAGTTTATATAATAAAATAATCTGGGCAATATTTTTGCGCAATAGGGGGGAGAGATGGGGGGTAAAGTACTTGGACGGCGCCCCTAACCTAACCCCTACCCCCCTAATTTGCCAATATATAGCCCAAATTAAACAATTCCAATGCATTCTATTACCTGTCACTTGTCTTTGTGGTTATGAAACCGGTTTTCTGATATTTAACCTAAACGTACTTCTTGAGTGTGTTTCGTTTAATTAACAAGTACCCCTTTTTCATAAGCAAAAACAACGAAATGACCAGAGATTCCCTTCAGCCTTACACATTTATTCTCCCCCCCCCTCTTATTTTAATCCTTTCAATTTAACTGTCTGTTTAAGAAGTCACACTTTTGGCCAAAGACGAAAGGAAAAATTTACACTGAGATGTGAAACTTTTTCACTAAATATGTGCCTCTATTTTAGAGCTTCTATTTGTGCCCTGTATTCACTAGTCAACTTTCAATGTGCACTTACTATTATCAAAGCGCCTTTTCCCTTTAGAGTGAAAAGCAAACATATTTTATTTTGTATCTTGATGTATCTTGGAATGGAGACAAAGAAAAATGTTCTGCACCTTTTGTCTGGTTATAAATACACAGAAATGCATTTTAGGGCCCACAAATGCTCTATTTCCTACTGTGTAAAAAAAAAATAATTTTGCCAGCTACGGGAAATCTAAGTTTTCATGTTTTGACCTGAGATTCACTTCAGCATTACAAAATATAACGTTTAATAACAAGCATATTTAATAATAAACATTTAATTTAAATCATCATTTTATGCATGTTTAATTTAAACATTTAATATTTAATTAATTAATATTGGTAAATGCCTTTAATAAATTTAATTGATTAAAATTCAATGAAATTATTAATTACAGTTGATTAATTACTGTTTAATAATATTTAAGCATTAAATATTAATTCAATTAAATATTTAATTTAGATTGCCCAAAATCTTGCCAGCTGAAGGAAATCTAACTTCTTTCAGTTTGATTTGACATTTAATTCAGCATTACAAATTTAACCCCTCCCCCCTCTTAAGCTTTTCGATTTAAATGTCTTGTTATAAAAAAAAAACATTATTCCTATAACGGAAAAAACTTACGTTAAGATGTGAAACTTTATCACTAAACATATGCCTCTGCTTTAGGGCTTCAGTGATTATTTGTGCTCTGTGCTCACTAGCAAACTTCACAGTGTCCACTTTCTTTCCTCCTTTTTTAACAGTCAATTGAAATTCTAATCCTTGAGGTGACGATACAGGAGTGACTGAAATAATATCTGCATATAGCCAATGATTAGTTGACACTAAATTTGCAGGGTTATATGTTGATATACCATTGACTCCTATGGAGATAATCCTCTTATACCTAGAAAAGACCAAATGTTTATTAGATAGACAAGATATTATCATGAGATCAAGATAAAATCCGTAAATGTTGGGAAAAAAGGGATCAAGAAACAAAACAAGTCTATATCTAGGCACCTATTTTTGAATTTAGTCTGAGAAGAGAATCTTTGGACCAGTCAGTAGAAAGAATCTTCCCCGAAAACCAAACACCCCTACCCTCCCTGTGGCAGCCATTGCAAGACTTTATTTAAAATAATGATGAATGTTTTCCAAATACCTTGGCCAACAAAAATACCCATGTCTATTAACCTCAGGATTATTCTTCCCTAAAAAAAAATGCGTAAAAATTTAAAGTTTTTTTTTTCAAATAGCCAACGTACAAATCTTCAGGGAAATAGCGACTGAAGTGACTGTTGCTAAACCACTCATGGTACAGGTATGGCAATATATGGTACAGTCTTAGTGAGAGGGAAAGCTGGCATAACTTTTTCAGACAAAAACAATAAGAATTCCAAATAGGGATAGGTCCTTTTATTAGACAGTGAAACAAAAATATAAAACAAAGACTCTAAATATTTCGATGACACAGTCGGTCATCATCATCAGTAGAGTTACTAACTTATCAAAATTAAAACAAACTGCTTTTATACTAAACAAAATAATCACTTCCGGGTCAAAGCAAGTTACCAGTCCATTGACTTAAAAAGTTCACTAACTGTTCTTGAATTTTCTAATGCTGCGTTGAGTAAAGGTGGTACAAGTTTCTTTGAAATTGCAGGTCAAAGCAGGTTACCGGTCCATTGACTTAGAAAGTTCACTAACAGTATATTGCGTTGAATATTCTTCTAATTAAAAATTAAATAATGCTGAATTTACAGGTGCTAAATTTATCATTTTATTCTTCTAATAGCAAATGAAATGTTGCTGATTCTGAAGTTGGTCTAGCATCCCCATATATACGACGTTACTATTATTCTCTTGCCTTTTCTATGACGAAAACAATAAGAATTCCAAATAGGGATAGGTCCTTTCATTAGACAGTGAAACGAAAATATAAAACAAAGACTCTAAATATTTCGATGACACAGTCGGTTATCATCATCAGTAGAGTTACTAACTTATCAAAATTAAAAGAAAACAGAAATAAACAGATTTATTTTTATTATTATTAATTTTTCTATTACAATTAATCTTTTCAATATAATCTTCATAAGGGGTGGATGCACTTCTACAGGTGGTGCTTGCATCATTCCAGACCATTTTTGAAGAAATATTGAAACCCATATTTTTTATTTTTATAAAAAAAATGAAAAAGTAAAATCTCCGTTTTTGTACGTGTCTTTTAATGTCCATTTTATTGATATGTCATTAATTTGTATGGCAATAATTCCATTATTTCTAGAAGTACTCGTAGGATTACTAGATAAGAAAAGACAAATTAACTATGAGAGAATATTGAGGTGAAACTTGAACTAACTCAAAGCACACTGTGTGCATACACAGGAATGGATAAGGGTATAAAGTTGGTATAAAGGGTATAAAGGGTATAAAGTGTATAAAAGGGTAATAAAGGGTAATAAAGGGTATAAAGTTGGTATATGGGTATAAAGTTGGTATAAAGATAAGGGTGTTTCAGGAATGGATAAGGGTATGAAGTTGGAACTTTCAGGGGGAAAAGGGGAAGATGCATTGACCATAGACAATATGTACACACTACAAATAATAGTACTATTTATGTTCCTTCTATTACTAAGGCTAAGAATATTAAGACGGAAATTTCAGGAACTGTAGAGGGAAAAGTTGAACTAGATTAAAACACATACTATGAACATACAGGTCATCCAAAGAGCGTATCAGTAATATTATAGTAACAGCTAATTATATAAGGTTGAAATTCCCGGACTTGATGAGGGGGATGTTCAACTGACCAAAATGCAATATGTTAATACTACTGCTGCTACTAGTACTAGTGCTATTACTGTTAATATCACTACTAGTCCTACAACTAGTACTACTTGTATCCCTACTACTACTACTACTGTGACTACTATTATAAACTATAGCTAAGGGAATAAAGGTTAAATTTTCAGGGTATGTGAAGGGGGAAGTTGAATTGAATCACAACACACCGTCTGCATACAGGTTGTCAAAAAGGCGTATCAACAATATCTTAGGAACGGCTCGGTGTGTGAGGTTGAAACTTACAAGGCTTGTTGTGGTGGATATTGAGCAAACAAAAAGGCTATATTTGCATCCTACTACAACTACTACTGCTACTACTATTATTACCTGTACTATTACTGCTGCTCCTTAAGCTAAGGATAATAAGCCGGAAACTTTAGGAAATGTTAAAAGTGTTAAACTAAATCAAAACCCATTATGTGCATACAAGATGTCAAGAGGACGTATCAGCAATGCCTCAGGAATGGTTTATGGTATTAAGTTGTAACTTTCAATGTATTTTGAAGGGGTGTTGAAAAAAAATCAAAAGTGATGTGTGCATACTGCTAACAATGCTACTACTACTACTACTACAACTGTTGCTACTATGCAGGCTATGAGCATTAAGGTGCAGCTTTCAAGGAATGTCTAGGCGGATGTTGAACTAGATCAAAACAAACTACGAGCATGTAGACTGTTAAAAGGGTGTAACAGCAATTTCTCAGAAACGGCTTAAATTATTAAGTTGGAATTTTCAGGCTATGTTGTGGCAGATATTAAAGTAACCAAAAGACACTATGTGTTACTATTGATACTACTACTATGATTACTGTAACTAATGAGCCTAAGGATATTAGGATGTAGCTTTTAGGGAACCTTTAGGGGGATTTTCAATTAAACAAAAAAAATAAATAACTATGCAGGTTTTCAAAAGGGAACATAAACAATATCATAGGCAGCACAACGCTATCATAGAAACTTTTAAAGGAGCTCAATTGGAAATTAAAAGTTCTAATGCCCATTTTAAGAGTCAAAAGTGATTGGAGGGCAAGTAGCTCCCCTCTCAAGCCTTGAATTCTCCAAACACATTCAATTAAGATTTTGAGATAATCATTTTGTACAGCACAATTGAAAGGTCCAGTAACTATGTTTCTGGGGATGTCGACCATCCAGAGCCCTCAGAGATAATTCTGAAGACCACACTACCTTACCATGACGATATGTAAAAGTTCAAATAAGAATCAATCCTTTTTTCGGTCACATATGCAGTGACCGTCATCAGTAGTAATTCTACTGATGACGGTCACTGCATGTGTGACTGAAATACGTATCTAGTATTTTTTTTCGAAATTTATCACTGTCTATTAAAAGGATTTATCCCTATTTGAACTTTTATTTACAGCCCTCAGAGCAAGGCCTGTAAGAAATAAAATTTTCCCATTGTTTATGTACAATATTTGTTATTCGGCAAGAGGGTATGATGGACCTTTGGTTTGAAAATAAGTCAAGTGCATTCAAGTAAAGCTTTCAGAGAATGTCGAAGGGAATGTTGAACTAAATAAAAACATTTTATGCGCACACATGTTGTCAAAAGGGAGAAACTCAGGAATGGCTCAGGGCATCAATTTGGAACTCCATGGGAATGACGAGGGGGGGATAATCAATTGAACAGGGGCATGTTGACAGTGATGTTGAAGTTGAACTAACCCAAAGCCATTATGTACATGTTACCACAATTGCAACTATAACGACGGCTATGACTAATACTTCTACTTAGGTTAAGGGTATTGAGGTGGAACTTTCAGAGAACGTTAAGGGGGCATTGAAGTAAATCAAAACAAACTGTGTGTATTCCGGTTGACAAAAGTAGGTCTCAGAAATTTCTAAGGAATAGTTTGGAGCATTAAGTTGAAACTTTCATGGGGTGCTGAGAGGAATGTTGAAATGCCCAAAAGACACTCTGCGCATAATACTGCTACTCCTACTTTTGCTATTATTGCTATTATTACTAAGACTACTACTACTAATGAGGCTTAGGGTGGGAGTTTGATAATTTTCGAGAATGATTAGGGGAATGTTGAACTAAATAAAAACACAATCAGTAAAAGCAGATTGACAAAAGGGCGTGTCAAAAGTATCCCAGGACTAGTCTAGTTTATTAAGTTGAAACTTTCAGGACATGTTAAGGGGGATGCTGAACTAGGCAAAACGCAAAATATACATACTTTTACAACTACTAACATTGTTACGACTACTGCTACTACAAATACTACTACTACTGCTACAACTGCTAATCTACAACTACTACTACTGCTCAAGCTAAGTATTTTACAGAGAAACTTTCAAGGAATGCTGAAGGGGATGGTGAACTAAATTGAAAAAAGCAATGTGGATGCAGGTTATTAAAACCTGTAGCAGCTATATCACAGGAACGGCTTAGAAAATTAAGTAAAAATTTTCAGTGCATGTTAAGGAGGATATTGAACCAACCAAAATGTACTATGTGTATACTGCTCCTATTATTGCTAATACTACTATTAAGGCTAAGGGTATTAAAGAGACATTTTCAGAAAAACTATGTTAATTTAAACTGGAACACGCAGTATTTATGCAGGCTGTCAAATGGCCGTATCAGCGGTACATCTATAACGGTTAGAGTATTAAGTTGAAACTTTCGGAGCATGCTGAGAGGGTATGTTGACCTATGTGAATACCATTACTGGTCATAACTAATACTACTATTGCTTTCACTTATACTACTCCCATTGCCCCTACTATTACTTATGCTAGGGTATGGGGTATACCTTATACCCTAGATTAGGGTATATAGTAAAAACTTTCACAAAAAGTTCATGTTGCTTTAAAACTAAGTCAAAAGGCACTTTGTGTAAGCTGGTTGCCAATGAGACGTCTCACCAATGCCTCAAGAATGATTGATGGTATTAAGTTGAAACTTCTGGAGCTACTACTATTGCTACTTCTGCTCTTACAACTGAACTAAATCAAAAGAATGTAAATGCATTCAGGTTGTCAAAAAGGAACAGATACAATTTTTGGGGAAATGTATTATGTTTTATTTTTCAAGAAAACTTGAGGAAAACTAATTTTCAAAAGGGTATATGTTGTTAAAAATTGCTGAACAATTTCCTCAAACATATAAATAGTAAGCCAAACTGTGGATTCTTATGGAAAAAATAAAAACAAAGATTCTAAATATTCTTTTCTTTTCCAATGAAAAGACTATGTAAATAAAACCGCCACTCTTACCTTAAAAGCAATTAATTCTGAAATGTAAATTTGACTCATTTGTGCTTAATATGGCCACGTTCATAGGCAGCGCGCTAGCGCTGCCTAAGTAAAGAACGACGTGGGCACAATGTGTTGTTTTTTTGTTATTGTTTTTCATACCCGGGCACTTCGTATCGAAGGAGTTGTCGTAGAAAATTCAAAAAGGGCTCATTAGATTGCAAATTGGAGTGGCTAGTGCCCTTTTAAATAGTCGAAAGTGATTGGAGGGCAACTAGCCCCCCCCCCTTCCCACGCCCATCATTCCCCCAATCACATCCAATCAAAATTTTGAGATAGCCATTTTATTCAGCGTAGTTGAATTCCAGATAGAAAATATGTTTTTGAGGAGGACACTCCCCCACAACCCTCGTAGCAAGGGTTTTAAGTTATGCCCTGGGGGCATACAAGGTTTTTACAGAAGCCGGTTTTTACAGAAGCCACTCAAAATTTTGAGACAGCCATTTTGTTCAGTGTAGTTGTTTTCCAGATAGAAAATATGGTTTTGAGGAGGACACTCCCCCACAACCCTCGGGGCAAGGGTTTTAAGTTATGGCCTGGGGGCATATAAGGTTTTTATAGAAGGCGTTGTCATAGAAACTTCAAAAACTGCTCATTCGATTGAAAATTCAAAGGGCTAGTGCCCTTTTTAATAGTTGAAAGTGATTGGACGGTAACTAACCCCCTCTCACACCCACCTTTTCATAGGCAGCGCGCTAGCGCTGCCTAAGTAAAGAATCATTTGATTGGAAATTCAAAGGGCTAGTGCCCTTTTTACTAGTTGAAAGGGATTGGACTGTAACTAACCCCCCTCTCACGCCCACCTTTTCATAGGCAGCGCGCTAGCGCTGCCTAAGTAAAGAACGATGTGGGCGCAATGTGTTGTTTTTCGTTTTGTTTTTTTCTCCACACCAGGGCACTTCATATCGAAGGAGTCATCGTAGAAACTTCGAAAAGGGCTCATTCGATCGGAAATTGGAGTGGCTAGTGCCCTTTTTAATAGTCGAAAGGGATTGGAGGGCAGCTAGCCCCCCCCCCCACACCCATTATTACCCTCAAAACATCCAATCAAAATTTTGAGATAGCCATTTTGTTCAGCGTAGTTGATTTCCAGATAGAAAATATGTTTTTGAGGAGGACACTCCCTCAACACCCTCAGGGCAAGGGTTTTAAATTATGCCCTGGGGGCATATAAGGTTTTTATAGAAGCCGTTGTCGTGGAAACTCCAAAACATGCTCATTTGATTGGAAATTCAAAGGGCTAGTGCCCTTTTTAATAGTCGAAAGTGATTTGAGGTAAACTAGTCCCCCCGCCATACCAATTATTTCCCCAAATAGCTCCAATAAAAATATTGAGATAGCCACTTTGTTCAACTTAGCGTTTTTCCAGGTGCAAAATATTTTTTTGAGGAGGACATTCCCCCTTAACCCACAGAGCAAGGGTTTTAAGATATGCACTTAGAGCATAAAAGGCTTTTATGGGAGGTGTCGTCATAGAAACTTCAAAACAGGCTCATTCGACTGGAAATTCAAAGGGCTAGTACCCTTTTTAATAGTCGAAAGTGATTGGAGGGCAACTATCCCCCCCCCCCACGCCGATCATTCCCCCAAGCACATCCAATCACAATTTTGAGATAGCCATTTTCTTCAGCGTAGTTGACTTCCAGATACATAATATTTTTTGAGGAGGACACTCCCCCACAACCATCAGGGCAAGCGTTTTGAGTAATGCCCTAGGGACATGTAAGGTTTTTATAGAAGGCGTTGTCGTGGAAACTTCAAAACAGGCTCATTCGATTAGAAATACAAAGTGTTAGTACCCTTTTTAATAGTCGAAAGTGATTGGAGGGCAACTAGCCCCCCACTCCCTTCCTTCCCCCAAACACATCCAATCAAAATTTTGAGATAGCCATTTTGTTCAGCGTAGTTGATTTCCATATAGAAAATATACTTCGAGGAGGACAATCCCCCACATCCCTGAGGGCAAGGATTTTAAGTTATGCCCTCGGGGTATATAAGGTTTTTAAAGAAAGCGTTGTCGTAGAAACTTCAATAAAAGCTCATTCGACTGGAAGTTCAAAGGGGTATTGCCCTTTTTAATAGTCGAAAGTGATTGGAGGGCAATTAGCCCCCCCCCCACATCCATCATTCCTCCAAACACATCCAATAAAAATTTTGAGATGGCCATTTTGTTCAGGGTAGTTGATTTCCAGATAGAAAACATACTTTTGAGGAGGACACTTCCCCGCAACCCTCCGGGCAAGGATTATATGTTATGCCCTGGGGGCATATAAAGTTTTTATTGAAATCGTTGTCATAGAAACTTGAAAAAGGGTTCAATGGTATCAAGTTTTCCGTTTCAGGTAAACTAGAGGAGGTATGAAACTAATTTAAACAGGATTATTTGTGTCTAAATTTTTAAAAGAGTGTATGTTGTTAAAAATTGCTGAAAATTTTTCTCCAGCATACAAATAGCAGGCCAAACTATAAAGTCTTAAAAAACGATAAGATTTAAAGTATCGTTTTCTTTTTCCCTGAAAAGACTATGTCAATATAAAATGAACAGAAACTAATTAAGAAGACTTTTTTCCAGCAAATAAGTTTTTCAAAGAAAAGTAAAGAACTCCACTAAGCAAAAAATGAGCAAAAATAAAATCAAATAATCCACCAAGCGTGAAACATCCACAAATCAGCATCGATAAATAAATGAAACCCAAAACGAACAGAAATTACAATAAATGACCGAGTCAGACTCAAAACGAGCAGAAATTAGCATAAGTTGAGCGAAAAACACCTAGGCCTTCCAAAGGCCAGAACAAAATTTGCACTTTACTCAAAAAATATAACTGTTTTGCTTTTATAACTTTAATAAATCAAATAATATTAACATTTTGATTACTAAATATCAGTATATGTATATTAAACTGAAAATGCACATTCATTTGTATTTTTTCAGTAAAGTGCAAATTTTGCTCTGGCATGGGGAAGGCCTAGGGGTTTTGCGCCCAATTTATGTTAATTTCTGCTCGTTTTGAGTTTGACTCGGTTATTTATTGTAATTTCTGTTCGTTTTGGGTTTCATTTATTTATCGATGCTGATTTGTGGATGTTTCACGCTTGGTAGATTATTTGATATTATTTCTGCTCATTTTTTGTTTAATGGAGTTGTTTACTATTCTTTGAAAAACTCATTTTGTGGAAAAGGTTTTCTTAATTAATTAAACTAAAAGTCGAGCTAGACAGTTTGGACACAAAAATACACTTTTTTTGGGATCAGCACACACACGACCCACCTAGACAATGACCAACAAGCATTCCTTCATGATAGCTGATGCGCAATTATACTTCACTGCAATCAACGTTATCAAACATCAAGCGAGTCGACTTAATTAAATAGAGCTTTAAACTAAATTTTGGCGTCACCATTAACCCACGTTGGCATATTTATTAACAAAAGCTTAAACGCCTCTGAAGTTGAAAGCTTAATTCATAGTTTTTCAACAAATTTAAATCAATTGGCTACTTCGTAATTTTTAACTGATAGTAACTTAGCCCTCTTTGGGACAAAATTGTAGTTCTATGACACAAAATTGCAAGAAGTGTCACCTTATTGCGGCACAATCTTTTGGCTATGGTACTTAAAAGAGCCACTGGAACTTTTAATTTCCATCGGAATGAGCATTCTTCCAATTTTCAAGCATAATTGGTAAATATAATACCCTATAATTAAAACAAATAAACACGCATTCATAATCTTCCTTTTCGAAGAAATACAAAAACTCCACAGTTTTGCAAATAGGAATTTGAAACCTCAATAATAGGATTCCCTAATATACTGAGTTTAATGGTGTAAATTTGGATCACATGCACTTGTCCTCTAAGGATGGTTTCCATCTTTTCGAAAATCAGGTTATCTTTTCACAGTTGCAGATTTTAATGGATAAATTTAAACTGGAGGAATCTCATATACTTGGAATCCTTTTGGTAAAGGTTTAAGCTCCTATACACAAAAATTTGGAATTTTTTTTTTTTTTAAGCAAGCTTACAGATGCGTTACGCTAAAGCTCATGGCTGGTCTCGCCCGCGGGCCAGACCTCAGACAAGGTGGAAGGATATCCTCAATAAATTCCTGGAGATGGCTAACATTGCTGTCGACGAGGCCCCACTAATAGCAGCAGACCGGTCAGCCTGGAGGAGCAGAGTTGCGACGTTCTCTGCGCCGCCCCCAACGCGGCAGGAGCCTTAAGTTAAGTAAGTCAAGTTACAGATGCGTGAATACTTGTTATTTCTTCCCCAGAGGTTCTCGTTTTTCCCCAGACCTAACCTAACCTAACCTAACCAAACCAATTGTAATAGAAAAAAAGGATAGTATGATCAGAATAACGATGCTTCTTGACTACTAAGTTCCCTGCGTTGGCCCTGCAGTGCGTTTCTACAAACGAATTCGATCTCTGGGTCCCGTGTTAACAAGTTATGGTCAAACCCACTGCACCACCACAGGACAGAAAATGGGGATATGGCTTAATCACAAGTTTTTTCATCTGAAAGTAAGGAGCAACATTAAAACTTAAAACGAACAGAAATTATTACGTATATGAGGGGGGTTTCCCCTCCCTCAACACTTCGCTCTTTGCGCTAAAGTTTTAATTTTGTCCCAATTCTTTAAGAACTACTCCTGAAACAGAAAGGTAATTTAGCGTAAAGAGCGACGTTTTGAAGAGGAGGCAGCCCCCTCCACATACGTAATAATTTCTGTTCGTTTTAAAGTTTTAATGTTGTTCCTTACTTTAAGTTGAAAAAACTTGTTTTTTTATTTCATCCTTTTCAGGCTTGTTTTCAAACTTTCTTTTGACCTCGCTAATCTCACTGTTTGTTATTTCAGCTTTGCCTCATTTTCCGTTTACCTTACTAGGTGTTCTCTCAGGATTGTTTTAAGTTTATTTGTTGTTTTTGTTGTTGTAGAGAAAATACACTTGGCTTTCGCCCTCTGCGTCACCAAACAAACACTTAAACAATTATTAATTATACACTTAATAAATTTCAAATAAAAATAATTTAGAATAAAATAGAATTATTAAATTAAACTAAGTATCAAGTCTCTTTCTTTTCTCTCCCACTTCTTGACACGATTAAAACCTCAAAACAAGAGGGGTAGTAGTTGAAGGTTACTTATACTGATTTCCGTTTGATTTTAGAAAGCTCACTGTCAGAAAGATCATTGTCAGAAAGCTCAACCATCAACCTTTTCAGGCTGGTTTTCGAACTTTTTTTTTACCTTGCTAATCTGGCTGTTTGTTCAGCTTTGTCCCTTTTTCCGTCTACCTTATTAGGTGTTCTCTCAGAATTGTTTTTAAGTTCACTTATACTACTTTTGATTTCAGAAAGCTCAATGTTTGAACAACTACCGTGTTTCTAACCTTTTCCTTTTCAGGCTTGTTCTCAAACTATCCTTTGACCTTGCTAATCCCACTGTTTGCTATTTCAGCTTTGTTGTTTTTCCTTTTACCTTACTATGTGTTCTGTCATAATTATGTTTACGTTCACTTATACTACTTTCGGTTTCAGAAACTTCACTGTCAGAACGCCCACTGCCAGAAAGCTCACTGTCAGAAAGCTCACTGTCTGATAGCTCGACCACCATTTTCTAACCTTTCCCTTTTCAGGCTTGTTTTCAGACTTACCTTTGACCTTGCTAATCCCACTGTTCTCTATTTCATCTTTGTTCCTTTTTCCTTTTACTTTGTTAGGTGTTCTCTGAGAATTGTTTATATGTTTACTTGTACTACTTTCGGTTTCAGAAAGCTCACTGGAAGACATCTCACTGTCTGATAGCTCAATTACCATATTTTTAACCTTTTCAGGCTCGTTTTCAAAATTTCCTTTGACCTTGCTAATCTCACTGTTTGCTATTTCAGCTTTGTTCCTTTTTCCTTTTACCTTACTAGGAGTTATCTCAGAATCGTTTTTAAGTTCACTTATACTACTTTCAGTTTCAGAGAGCTCAGTGTCAGAAAGCTCACTGTCTGATAGCTCAACGATGGTGGTTTTTACCTTTCCCTTTTCATGCTTGTTTTCAAACTTTTCTTTGACCTTGCTGATCTCAGTGTTTGCTATTTCAGCTTTGTCTGTTTTTCTTTTTACCTTACTAGGTGTTCTCTCAGAATTGTTTATATGTTTGCTTGTACTACTTTCGGTTTCAGAAAGCTCACTGGCAGACATTTCACTGTCTGATAGCTCAACCACCATATTTTTAACCTTTTCAGGCTTGCTTTCAAACTTTCCTTTGATCTTGCTAATCTCACTGTTTGCTATTTCAACTTTGTTCCTTTTTCCTTTTACCTTACTAGGTGTTCTCTCAGAATCGTTTTTAAGTTTACTTATACTACTTTCGGTTTCAGAAAGCTCACTGTCTGATAGCTCAATCATCGTGTTTTTAACCTTTTCCTTTTCAGCTTTGTTTTCAAACTTTCCTTTGACCATGCTAGTCTCACTGTTTGCTATTGCAGCTTTGTCCCTTTTTCTTTTTACCTTACTAGGTGTTTTCTCATAATCGTTTTTAAGTATACTTATACTGCTTTCGGTTTCAGAAAACTCAATGTCAGAAAGCTCACTGTCAGAAAGCTCACTGTCTGATGGCTCAACCATTGTGTTTTTAGCCTTTCCCTTTTCAAACTTTCCATTCACCTTACTAATCTTACTCTTTGTTATATCAGCATCGTTCCTGTTTCCTTTTACCTTACTAGGTGTTTTCTCAGAATCACTTTTAAGTTTACTTATACTACGTTCGGTTTCAGAAAACTCAGTCTCAGAAAGCTCACTGTCTGACAAATCAACCATCATGTTTTTAACCTTTTCCTTTTCAGGTTTTTCTTCAAACTTTCCTTTGACCTTGCTAATCTCACTGTTTGCTATTTCAGCTTTGTTCCTTGTTCCTTCTACCTTACTAGGTGCTCTCTCAAAACTGTCTTTAATTTTACATATACTATTTCCGGTTTTGGAAACCTCACTGTCAGACATCTCAATCCCTTTGATGATAGCTGTGTCCTTTTCAAGTTTGGTATTTACCTTGTTGATCTTTCTTTTCAAGAAATCATTTGTGTCTCCTTTTATGCATTTTTCTTTGTCAGAATTATTTTTAAAATTACCTTGAAGCTTACTTCCACTGCTCTCATTTTCTGAAACCTTACTATTTGACATTTCAATTACTTTCTTTTGGGATTTTTTTCTATCTTGAGAAGCTTCAATTTTTTCATTTGATCTTTCATTGCTTTTATTCATGTTCTTTCTTGGTGTTACTACTTTTGCTAATTTTTCCTTATAATTTTTCGGCCCAATTTGCGTCGTAAAAATTTGACTTTTTTCTTTTACATTTCCCACTTTGACCAAAATATCTAAATTTTGATTAAAATCAGCTTTACTTTTTAAGGAGTAATTATCATAGAAAAATCTCTTATCTTTCACTGTTTGGGATGGCGTAAACTGATACACAGACGCTGACGGAGGTTTATTATTGCCATTCAAATCAATGGATGATGTGGGAGACGAAATCTGCAGTGAAGATTTGGAATCAACATCTACCTGTTTTGATTTTCCATGAGACAAAAAGGTTTTATCTGTTAACATATCTTGTCAATGTTTAAAATCATTCCCACAAAATCACATGTCGAGTAGTTAGAACATAGAAAGAAACAAAACTAATTTTATAATTGTCAGGTATTTGTCTAGTTTTAATTAAAAAGCTAAAATTATTGCTCAGACACCATAACTATTTTTGCATTTTACATAATAACTTTAGCAATTCTGAACTGAAAACTAAAATAAAAAAAAATGAATGTATTTATGGAAATACACATCAAATCACGCGTCGGGTAGTTAGAACCTAACAAAAAATGAAACTAAGTTTAAAATTTTCAGGTATTTTTTTAGTTTTAACCAAAAAAATAAAAATTATTGCTCAGACACCATAAATATTTAGCAGTTTACATAATAACTTTAGCGAACCTTAACTGAGAACTAAAATAAAATTATCTTGTCGAAAGATAAATGTGTATAAATATTGCGTTCACTTATTACGTCATACATGCTTACAACCTACGATTATGACGTCATCATTAATCAAGCTAGTACATGAAAATGCAGTTTTTTGTAAAAAATGATTCTATCTTTAAAACTGTTTGGTTTTTAATTACAAAAGGCACCCGATGTAGCAATTTCCTTTAAAATGATCCATAAAAGAGCTCTCTATGATTTCCCAGTGCTCAGCTATCTGAGTGAAAAAAAAGATGCCCTTGATGCAGAATGTCATAATTAAAGCAACTTTCCTTGTTTTTCAAGCCAATATATTATCTTCGTTATTCAAGCCAAGGAGCTGTAAGTGTCATACATAAGGGTTTCGGACAAGGTGATTCTAATAGTATACTTTGTATTTCGATCTGACTCTATTTTTAGGAGTTACAGGCAACTGCAATTCTTAGTATTGGACGTGATCGTCGCTTACTAGGTTGCAAGCTACCGCTGCAACCTAGATTAGTGATCTTGGAGAGTATCCTCTGAAGATTCTGTTGAATATTCGAAGTCAATTGAGCTAAAATTGTTGTTTTTATTATCATTTGATTACCCTTTTGTCATTACTAGTGTGCTTAACAAGTTGTCTACTTTTTATCTAGTGCTTGTTAGAACAGACGTAAATATTAATGACCTACTAAGAAAAACAAAAAAAAAATTCATTTGATGGTTGGTACTACAGCACTCTTACTTTCTTTGGGAATTATTGTTGCTTTTTTTAAATTTGTTCAGAATTTCTTGTTTTATTTCTTATGATAGCAGCTTTCTGAAATAGTATTTACTTTATTTTTTACTCCAATATGTTTAAAGACACACTTAACCTGGCATGCATTTGTTACATTCAGTGTGAATAATTGGACAATATTTATCATAGATATTATGGGACAAAAGACAAAGCATGTAGAAAAATTATATTAACTCACTTTATGCAAGCAATATTTGTGTATGAATGTTTTATGGTAGCAGAAAATCAACTCTTTTCTGTTTGTTTGTTTTTTTCTCTACATTGGAGCATCATAGAGATCTGTTTAATGGCTGATATTAAAAGAAATTGCAACATCTACTCGCTTTTGTAATAAACAAAACACAATACTTAAAATAAAACTCATTTTTTGATGAAAACTCCATTTCCGAACACAATTTGATGATGTCACCTTCGTAAGTCACAACCATAAATGACGTAACAATTAAAAAATATATTATTATAGTAAATAAAGAAGTGAAGCAATAGTAAGAATCACAACGAATTCCATGAGAACACAAATCTTATAAAATGTATGATTCCTTGAATGATAAAAAGGAAGGAAGAATTAAATTCCCGTTTGAGTTTCTTGATCTAATTGAAATTGCTGATTTAACACCACATGACTTAAAACTAAAGAATAACGGAATAATTATGCTAATCCATAATTCAGAAATTTCAGAGGGTAGGTGCAATAGAACACGCCTGGTTGGTACACTGTTATATAACAACATACCAAAAGCAAACATAATTTTGCAGAATAGCTAAACAAGACATTCTTTTTGTATATTTGGAGTCATGCAGAATTATACAAGATATCAAATGAATCCAAGCAGCTAAAGCAAAAGGCATGGACAAAATGCCTGAGGCAATGGTGATTGAAACAGAAGTGTAACATAATTTGCGGTTAGAAGAGAGGGAACAGCAAGGATCACATCGAATCGTAAATGATAGTGATGTGCAATGAAAACTGGGGTTAACAGAGAAACAACAGTGAAAATCATGACGAATTCCAGGAGAAAACAAATCCTATAAAAAATGTCATTATTTAAAGGAGAAACGAGAAGGAAGAATTGAATTCACATCAGAGATTCCTTATTCAAATGAAATTGCTGATTTACCACCTCATGACTTAAAGTTAAAGAATAACATGATAATTATGCTAATTCATAATTTGAGAATCCCATATGTACAGCCAGGCGCTTGTCAAGCACCAGGGCCTGAACGTAGCTTGGGCTCTCCTATATTAAATGAGCAATTATTGTTCGTGTATATACTTATTTTTTCTCAAAAGCAGCTCCATATTTTTGGGGGAAAATTGGCACCCTGGCATTTTCTGACCGACAAAAATACAATCTAGATTGGTCATGAGCTTGAGAAAATTCATTTAAGGCCTTTATTTTGGCGAAAAATTCATAGAGACGTTATATTTATGAGCACAATTCAAGAGCATAAATTACACCCTTCTACCCCAGTAGTGTTTGTATCATTTTTAGTATCTATGATGCATGAAAAAATTACACAAGATGGCAAACTGCTTGGCAGAAAATTACAATTGAATTAACGAACGTGTTATCTTAGCGTCTGTACAGGATAGAAGGAGAATTTAATATTTAGTAGATATCAAATGTGTAAAATTACAAAAAAATGACAAATGATTCTGAATAAATAAAGAAAAAGACATGAAAGAAGAAACAGATACAAATCACATTGAATTGCAAACGAAAATGTAACTTAAAACTAAAGAATAACACAATAACATACTATTACGAAGTTTAAGATATTTCAGAAAATTTTGACTGAATGAGAAACGTGTTAAGCAGGAGGGGGGAATTGAATTCACAAGACAATTTCTTAATTCAACTGAAATTGTCAATTTGCCACCCTATTACTTGAAACTAAAAAATGAAATGATGACTATGTCAATGCGTATTTTATATTTCAGAGGGCACAGGCAATAGAACATATGATTTGAATGAATCTGAACAACTAAAGTAAAAGGCTTGGAAAAAAGTCAGAAGTAATGATGCACGAAAATGAAGCGCAAGCGAGATCTGCGGCTAGAAGACATTTGACAACCAGTATCACAACAGATACATTGAATCCTAAAAAAAAACTGTAAGAAGAAATTCACTGACTTGTTGCTGCTTGTTTGACACCTCATGACTTAAAACAAGACATCAAGACGAATTTCGCATTATCAGCAAATCAAAGATAAGTGAAAACGAAATTTAATAACGCCCATACAAGCCTGCCAAGGGCTAGGGCCCAACATTAAAATCAGCTACTCAGTTCTTTTCCCTTAGAACTGGCATATTTCGGCCACAAAAACGATCTAGATGGGTCACAACTTTTTCACAACAAATATACCAAATCTTAAATGAAATCTGCAGTTAGAAGAGAATCAACAGCAAGAATCACAAAGAGTTCCAGAAGAAAACAAATTCTATAAAACGGATGATTATCTGATGTATTAACAAGGAGGAATTGAATTCATGAAAGACTTTTTAACTCAATAGTTATTGCTTATTTGACACGTCATGACTTAAAACAAAAGAATAACGAATAAATACAGGCCTACCCTTTAGCCAAGCAACTGCGTATTTATTTGAAACATCTTTTTGCTAGAATTATATGCTTTGACTCCTCATGACTTTGAACAAAAGAACAACGAATATATATACCCTTTAACCAAGCAAACGTATATTTAAAATATCTTATTGTTAAACTCATATACCTTTTAAGTATTTTTCTCAGGGTGGTTGTATTGAGCCTAATCTGAAGCCATTACATCAAGAAGAAGATTTCTGTAGTAAGAATTCTGTAGAAAATTATCTGTAGTAAGAATATAAGCAACAGCAAAAATCATATAATATAAGCAACAGCAAAAATCAATATATACAACCCTGCCATGTGCCCAGTGCCATAGATCAACCTCTAATCAGCTACACAGTTTTTTCTCTTACTGGCATATTGACAATTCTGGCCACAAAAACCAATGTAAATGGGTGACAACTTTATCACCACGAATGCATTGAATCATAAACGAAAAATGCAGTCAGAAGAGAAACAACAGCAAGAATATAAACAAGTTTGAGAAAAAACGAGTCCTTAAAATGAGTGAATCTTTGATGCATTAACAGTAAGGAGGAATTGAATGTATGCCAGACTTTCTTAATTGAATTGTTATTGCTTATTTGACTCCTGATGATTTAAAACAAACAAATAACAAACTCCCTTTACTCCCATACTCCCTGTGTATTTATTTAACTCATCTTTTTCTTAAAACTATATGCATTTTTAGTATTTTCCCCAGGGTAGTTGCACCAAACCTAACCTGAAGCCATGACATCAACAAGGTCACATTATCTGTATTTAGACATCAACAAGAAGTTCACATTATATGTAGACAAGCAACAACAAGAATCCATATATGCAAGTCTGTTGTGTGCTGAGTGCTGGGGCTCAGCCTCAAAATTCACTATATAGATTTGTTTTTTAAAACAGGCATATTGACGTTCCTGGCCACAAAATCGATATAAAAAGGTCACAACTTTAAAGAAGAATTACTATTTTTCCCAGGGTGGTTGTGTGGAACCAATGGTGATGTCATGACATCAAGAAAAGGCTCACATTGTTTGCAGTTAAAAGACAAGCAACAATGATAACCAATGTGTACAAGCCTACAGCATAGCCAGGCTTTGGATTGCTTATTGATGAATAGAGTAAAGCAGAGCCCTGCAAATGATCTAAGTTTATCAATTTAGTTTGAATGACTCTAACAATCAATCAATCTAAAGTTTCTCCAGTGCTAATATGTTTCAAAAATTCTGAAATAGCTCAAATGGTTTTCAGAGCAAAGATTAATCTAGTAAAAAGTGGAATATCTTTTGTTAGAATTGCTAAGAAAAAAGTGTCATGAAGTTTTAAATGCAGCAAGAGATTGCTTTGCTAAATTTAATGTGTGGACTGACTGCAGGCAAATTTTGGCTAAACCACCTGGTCAATCAATGATACAAAAGATTCAATCATTTGCAGATTGTGCTTAGATATGGTTTTTTGTTTTTTTTTTGTTTTTTTTTTTTGATGTTTTGTTTATTTTTTTTGCATGTATATTTAATGATTTAATGCCATATCTAAGAATTGTTGTCATTTTTTACTGGCAAGTTAGGAATGCCCCCAATTGAAGGACAATTTTTTAGCTAGAACAATAACCTGTTAGATCTTGTAAGCATAATTAATATTTCTATTGGGCATGTTAAGTGATTTAACCAGAATGAACCCCTCAGTAGCGAGTAAATATGTTTCTAACGTAAGGGAGGCTGTCCAACAGGACGGATATTTTTCAGTTCCGGTTGAATATTCAGTTCCACTTGAATATTCACGGTCTTTGTTCTTCAATTGATCAATTGATCTTCAATTATTTCTGATGGGCTATCTGATGTGGTTGATTTATGCAAGACTTTCTTAGATCCTAAAAATGATATGCTTTTGGATTTTCAAGGCATTTCTCATTGGCACTTGTGATCTTACCTGCAGCCACAAACATTATCCTAGTGCAGCTCACCAATTCTACATGGTAGATTCAGATTCAACTCCAATTGTGGGGTATTGATCAAGCATAGATTTGAATCTCATCAAACTGGTACTTAATGCAAACTCTGAAGAAACTAGTGTAGTTGATGAGTACAAAAGCACCTTTGAAAGTATTGGCCAAATGGGGGGCAAATGCAACATCCATCTAAAAGATGGGCCCATACCTACCATTTACCCAGCTAGAAGAGTACCAGAGGCATTAAAAGACACGCTCTAGAAAGAACCTATCAGAATAGAAAGAGATAGAGTTATTGAAAAAGTTACTGAGCCTACAGAGTGGGTCAACTCAATGGTTATGATCAAAAAGAAGAGTGGAACTGTGCATAGATCCAGTAGATCTCAACAAATACATAAAGCGCCTTTACTACCCCATACCTACCTTAGAAGATGTTATGGCCAAGCTGTATGGTGCAACCATGTTCAGTAAAGTGGATGCTTGATCACGGTATTGGTCATTAGTGCTCTCCAAAACCGCATCAGATACGACAACCTTAAGCACTATATATGGGCACTATCAATCCCTGAGAATGCCCTTTGGCCTGCTTTCAGCACAAGATGAATTCCAGCTTTGCATGGAAGAAACTTTTGAGGGGCGGGAAGGGGTAGCAATTATTATTGATGATATTCTTGTATATGGAGCAAGTCAAGAAGAACATAATGAAAGACTTAGATCTGTTATGGAAAGAGCACTAAAAAAGGTGTAAACTTAAATAAAGACAAATGCTGTTTCAGTGCCAGCAGTGTATGCTATTTTGGGCACATAATTGGAGCAGGTGGAATGCAACCAGACCTAGACAAACTGAGAGCAATCAAAGAGATGCCCAAACCTCAATGCTGTGCAGAGCTACTTACTCTCCCTGAAATGTTGAACTATCTTTCTAAATACATACCAGATCTATCTACTAGAAACTATAGCCTGAAAGACATACTCAAATTGGAGCCATTCTCTTGGAGTCCAGAAAATTACCAAATGCTGTTGGAACTCAAGCAGTCTACTGTGTCAAGCATTTCCTTCTCCAAATACAGCAGCTTGAATATGGAATTTCAAGTTGATGCATCCAGCCAGCACACCTCTGCTCTGATGGAGAGGTAGCACCCTCCCCCCCCCCCAACGGTGCAGAGATTAATGCTACAACTCCAGCCATACAATCTTCATCTGCAGTTCCAACCAGAATCAGAAATACCAGCTACCAATGCCCTTTCTCACCTACACCATCCTGATATTGATGAGAAACTAGAGACAGAAATAGACATGTATGTATATCTGATATCGAGACACCTAACTATAAGCAATGATAAAGTT
Organism: Artemia sp. Qi Xiang Cuo; assembly: GCF_049724085.1. Lineage (NCBI taxonomy): Eukaryota > Metazoa > Arthropoda > Branchiopoda > Anostraca > Artemiidae > Artemia > Artemia sp. Qi Xiang Cuo. Next base: position 17,311,131 of record NC_142803.1, read on the forward strand.
ATACAAATCCAGTAAGAAACTGTCAAAGACAGTCAACTGAAAATTTTGTCAGAAACAATCCATGAAGGCTGGCCAAAGTGCAGGAAAATGTGCCAGGCAGAGGCATGTCTGTTCTGGAATATCAAGCACAGACTGTCAACAATCAGAGGCATTGTATTCAAAGGTGAGAGATTGGTCCTACCCTAAGCATTACAGCCAGACATCTTGAAACAACTCCATGCTGTACATCTTGGTATAGAAATGACCAGGCAAGGGGCCCAGATGCTGGTTTACTGGCCAGGCCTGAATACAGACATAGAGCATTATGTCCTTAAATTACCTTGTCCAGCAAAATAAGGAAAGATCCTGTAGAGTTGCTGGTCAGTGATGATGGGGAGTCACTGGTTTGGCGGCGTCCCACTCTGTTTTCCATGGTTTGGTGGACCAATTCTTATCAATGCCAATCTTGAATGCATTGACAGAGGGAGCAGTGACAGCTACATTGGGTATACTGTTCCCGGGGCCCACCACTCTATTCGAGAAGTAGTGGTTGCGGAGTCTGCTGTGAGCTCTCTTCCTGAGCAGCTTCTTACTATGCCCTCTTGTCCTGGATCATTCGTCAAGTTGGAAAGGACTCTGAGAAGAGGAATCAGCATGCAGTAGCTTGTAAGCCATAATGACATCGCCCCTCCGCCGTCTATAGACGAGTGTTGGGAGCTGTAGTTTGTTCAGGCGAGATGGATAGTCAAGGTTCTTGCATCCATCAACAGCTTTGGTTGCGCGCCTTTGAACAGAGTCTACTTTCTGTTGGTCACTCTTATTCAGAGGCGTGGCAACACACATCCCAAACTCCAGCAATGGTCGCACGAGACCCTTGTACAGCTTTGTCATGACTTTAGATGATCTGCTACGTACTTTACACTTAATTATTCCGAGGGTCTGAGATGCTTTGGCAACTGCTGTATGTGTGTGTTTGTTGAATTTTAATTCTTCATTGACGACTATTCCCAAATCTCTTTCAGCTGCAGAGGAACCAATCAATTGTCTAGAGCCATCCCCCCCACTCATATGGTACTGCCACTTCTCATTCTTTTTCCCAAAATATACCGCCTTGCACTTCTGGATGTTAAACTCAAGCTTCCATTGGCAGGCCCAAAGGGAAAGTGCATCCGGGTCTTCCTGTATGGTGGCTCTAGTTGCTGTCGACTCTGCGGGTCCAATAAGCTTTGAATCATCGGCAGCTGGACTATGGTAGCCTACAAACTGAACAGTATTTTACTTTGAGGCTTTACCATAAAAAGTTTATATACCTTCCTTTCCAAGAAACTTTAGTAACATGATAGCTAGAGACATTATTTTCTTTGGAATGATTCACCTTCTTCTTCTTCTATTTAACAGCAGGGCTTTTTAGTAATACTATTTAGCCCTTTTCCTTTTGCTTCATTCTGCGGGCTACAGAGCTACTGGCTTGATTGCCTCATATTTATTAGATATTTTCAGATATCTTTCAGTAGATCTTTTGACTCTAGGAGTTCAATTATGAGTTGATAGATGTCGATCTTAATGCTGTGTTTGCAGGTATGGTTGGCTAGGCTATTGGCTGATATTAAGATTTTGTGGTGTTTGAAGCATTTCATCACTTTATACAGCAATGTATTCTGCGCAAATATCAGTATGTTACGTTAAAACTTGCAGGGGTTAATTGATTCATTATTCATATTGCAATGCCTGCAAAGAGGGGACAGGGGAATTGAACCACTTGAATTAGCAAACTTGTATGAGAATGCAAGAAAATTTAGTCCATTTGTGCCAGAACGAATTCTATGGTAAATTTTAGAAAAATACTTATTGGGAAAGGGGGAAAGGATAGGATTATTCTTATTAAAATTAATATCTGATAGTCTCCATTGGTAATTGGGATTGGTCTCCCACTTGGCTGGTCAATATTTATAGCATTTTTTTGTATTTCATCAACCTGATGATTACCACTTATGCCAGAGTGGCTAGGAATATACTGAAAATAAGTTCTTATGCCACTTGAAGCAAGTTTATCTATAATACTGAGACAATGATAAGTGTCAATGTCCAACTTATACTGAGGAGCTGAGGCCAGCAACTCAAGGCTTGATAAGGAGTCCGAATAAACTATAATATTATTTGAATTTGCAATCAAAGGTTGGTTTTCCTTAAGGTGTTCTAATGCCATGATTATGGCATTTAACTCAGCAGACATTATAGATACATTATTATATAATCTCTCGCCCATTGCAATTTTCAGGTGAGGAAAGAAAGCACCACTTGCTACCTTCTCATTCATTTTTGAAATGCTGTTGGAACTCAAGCAGTCTACTGTGTCAAGCATTTCCTTCTCCAAATACAGCAGCTTGAATATGGAATTGCAAGTTGATGCATCCAGCCAGCACACCTCTGCTCTGATGGAGAGGTAGCACCCCCCCCCCCCCAAGGGGGCAGGGGTTAATGCTACAACTCCAGCCATACAATCTTCATCTGCAGTTCCAACCAGAATCAGAAATACCAGCTGCCAATGTCCTTTTTCACCCACACCATCCTGATATTGATGAGAAACTAGAGACAGAAATAGACATGTATGTATATCTGATATCAAGACACCTATCTATAAGCAATGATAAACTTATACAAATCCAGTAAGATACTGTCAAAGACAGTCAACTGAAAATTTTGTCAAAAACATTCCATGAAGGCTGGCCAAAGTGCGGGAAAATGTGCCAGGCAGAGGCATGTCTGTTCTGGAATATCAAGCACAGACTGTCAACAATCAGAGGCATTGTATTCAAAGGTGAGAGATTGGTCCTACCCTAAGCATTACAGCCAGACATCTTGAAACAACTCCATGCTGTACATCTTGGTATAGAAATGACCAGGCAAGGGGCCCAGATGCTGGTTTACTGGCCAGGCCTGAATACAGACATAGAGCATTATGTCATTAAATTACCTTAAATCGCATTGTCGAACAAAATAAGGAAAGATCCTGTAGAGTCGCTGGTCAGTGATGATGCGGAGCCACTGGTTTGGCAGCGTCCCACTCTGTTTTCCATGGTTTGGTGGACCGATTCTTATCAATGGCAATCTTGAATGCATTGACAGAGGGAGTGGTGACAGCTGCATTGGGAAGACTGTTCCAGGGGCCCACCACTCTATTGGAGAAGTAGTGGTTGCAGAGTCTGCTGTGAGCTCTCTTCCTGAGCAGCTTCTTACTATGCCCTCTTGTCCTGGATAATTCGTCAAGTTGGAAAGGACTCTGAGAAGAGAAATCAGCATGCAGTAGCTTGTAAGCCATAATGACATCGCCCCTCTGCCATCTGTAGACAAGTGTTGGGAGCTGTAGTTTGTTCAGGCAAGATGGATAGTCAAGGTTCTTGCATCCATCAACAGCTTTGGTTGCGCGCCTTTGAAAAGACTCTATTTTCTGTTGGTCACTCTTATTCAGAGGCATGGCAACACACATCCCAAACTCCAGCAATGGTCACACGAGACCCTTGTACAGCTTCGTCATGACTTTAGATTATCTGCTACGTACTGTACGCTTAATTATTCTGAGGGTCTGAGATGCTAATAGGTCGGTAATTGGCAGCACAGTTCCTGCTTCCACCCTTGTGAACAGGTGTAATATTCGCATTTCTCCAATCTTGAGGGACTTGTTTTGTGTCAAGAGACTTCTGGAACAGTTTTGCTAGGGGGAGGGCAAGCTCCACATTAGCCTCTTTCAAAGTTAAAGGGTTCAATGAGTTCAAAGTTCGATGTCCAGAGTTTCCATGAACATGTCATCAAACCAGAAAGAGCCTATGATCAATCATGAGATATCAATTTCGCCATGGCAAAATTTTGCATCTGACCTATTCACATTGAACAATACTGACTATTTCATGAGAAGTGGACTATCATAGCCATTTTTTTTAAGTAGACAAACTCAGTTCCACTATATCAAAGGCTGTCATCTCTAAACTGAAATCCCAATTTGCCAGATATGGCATTCCATCTATACTGATATCTGACAATTACCCTCAGTACTCCTCAGTTGAATTTCAAGAGTTTACCAAAACTTGGGGATTCACTCAGAGAACATCAAGTCCAACATATCCCCAGTCTAACAGCCTTATGGAAAAAACTGTCCAGACAGCAAAGAATCTCCTGACAAAGGCCTCAGAAAATAATGAAGACCCATACTTAGGACTGCTTGAATAGAGGAACACACCTGTGGACAGACTAGCCTTGCCATCCCAACTTCTAATGAGTTGTCAACTGAGATCTCGCATCCATGTACTGCTGGTCACTTTAAAAAAAAGTGGTCAGCAGTTGTAAATTCATGGAGAAATGTACAGTTCTTCAGAGACAACAGAAGCATCATCATGACAAGGCATCTAGGCCAGTACCATCAGTAAAGGTGGGGAAATCAGTTGATGTGCAGAAGGCTCCAGGTGGGAAATGGAGCAGAGCAAGATTAATTGCCCAATCTGAGTCACTGCAGTCTTACATAGTTGAGGCAGAGGATAGATCTGTCATCAGACAGAACAAAATACATCTCTCAAGCTGCCTTGGAAACAACTCTGAGACAAAAGACATGAGTGGTCAAACTGGGAGGGTTTTGACCCTATTTGCTACCCCAAACAAGGCTGTTCTGCTTCGGAAATGACCTCTGCCACTGGTAAATCAGCTCTACAGATCACTGCTCTACTCTTTACCACTAGAATGGTTGAGGACAGAGATCACCCAAGTGGAATCGCCAGTTCAGCCATGTCAAGCAGCACCTGGTTCCCAAGTTGGTGCCAGAACATGGTCTGGAAGAGTGATCATTGCATCAAAAAGATTGAACCTGTAAATTGTTATATGTATTGAAAGTAGGCACTGTGTATACCCAGAGTACACACCAGGGAAGTTAGCCTAGTGCCTTCTTGTGTTTTCTTAAGAGGAGTATGAGTGTTAGTGTGAGAGTAGAATTAATCAGTGCATAACTGTAATGTGTACCTAGAGTAAACATTAGAGAAGCAAGCCTAGTGCCTTCTTGTGAGGTATATAAATTGTTAGTGATATTTTGCTCTGGCATAGTATGGAAAAAAATGGTGTACCCATGAACCATGTTGTTCAAGGTTAAAAGAAGGGAGATGTACTGTTTGATATTATATTAAGATTGCTTTACTTGTGCTTTAGTATTGTATTGCTTGTGCTTATATTGCTTTTTTTGTAGGAGCCTGGGTTTAATAAACTCATTACACAAGATTGTTGCACAGTGCATCCATTATGAGAGGGGAATTTAGCAGAGTTCAAGCAAAGCTTTGGGAGAAGGTCTCTCATGCAGTTTATACACAGTGTCAAACCAACAGATTAAACCTGGTGTTGACTTACTTCCTAAAGACATCAGGGGACTTTTGGATCAATAGACCCAAAACTTGATATGAAGTATTTTTGAAATCCCAGTTAATTTGGGAAAATCGCAAGCAAAAGGTCTTGGAGCTTAAGGGGGTGGCATCAACTTGCTTGTTTTATGCAGTCTACTCAATTTCAATGGTGAATTCCAGATTTCATTGTATAGTTGCTGTATGAAGCAAAAGGACTACTCAAAAAAATCAACTTGACCTCTTTTGTCTCAACTTTGCACATAGTGGAAAGTGTACTACTTTATAAAGCAGTTCCATAGATTTCTTGGACATCTTTAAACACTAGACTGAGGAATAAGTTTTTCTCAAATAAAGCTGTCAGCTTGTCAAACTCCCTTAATGAAAAAATAGTGACCTTTACCAGCATAGACATGTTCAAGTCAACAGTGGACAGAAAAAGGCTTAACAAACCATGGTGCACCTTTTGGGACACCCCAGGTAATTAATTGTCATCACTGAAGCTGACAGACACAGGATTTGTCCTATTGCAAGCAAGTGTGATTTAAGGTAGAATAACCTACTCCAACTTAATATTATAATCCTAGGCTATATTTCTAAAGCACTAATAGATAGTGCTAAAAACATTAGAATCGACTTCAGAGGACAATTTATGTCATGGGAAGATGTTTTTGAAATCCCCCTTCCCCCCAAACTCAAAATTTTCCAAAATTCTACTTTAGAAGCTTTTTAAATATTTCTAAAGCACTAATAGATAGAGTGCTAAAAACATTAGAATCAACTTCAGAGGACACATTATATCACGGGAAGAGGTTTTTAAAACCCCCCTTCCCCCCAAACACAAAATTTTCCAAAATTCTACGTTAGAAGCTATGTAAATATTTCTAAAGTACTAATAGATCGTGCACTACAAATATCAGAATCGTCTTCGGGGGACAAATTATTTTACAGGAAGATGTTTTTGGAATCCCCCTTCCCCCCTAACTCAAAATTTTCCAAAATTTTACTTTAGAAGCTTTTTAAATATTTCTAAAGTACTAATAGATAGAGTGCTAAAAACATCAAAATCGCCTTCAGAGGACACGTTATATCACGGGAAGAGGTTTTTAAAATCCCCCTTCACCCCAAACACAAAAATTTCCAAAATTTTACTTTAGAAGCTTTTTTAAATATATCTAAAGCACTAATAGATAGATCGCTACAAATTTCAGAATCGACTTCAGAGGACACGTTATATCACGGGAAGAGGTTTTTAAAATCCCCCTTCCCCCCTAACTCAAAATTTTCCAAAATTTTATTTTAGAAGCTTTTTAAATATTTCTAAAGCACTAATAGATAGAGTGCTAAAAACATCAGAATCGACTTCAGACGACACTTTATATCATGGGAAGAGGTTTTTAAAATCCCCCTTCCCCCAAACTCAAAATTTTCCAAAATTCTATTTTAGAAGCTTTTTAAATATTTCTAAAGTACTAATAGATAGAGCGCTACAAATATCAGAATCGACTTCAGAGGACAAATTATGTTATGGGAAGATGTTTTTGAAATCTTCCTTCCCCCCAAACTCAAAATTTTCCAAAATTCTACTTCAGAAGCTTTTTTAAATATTTCTAAAGCGCTAAGACATAGAAAGCTACAAACAGCAGAATCAACTTTAGAGGACAATTTGTTTCACGGGAAGATGTTTTTGGAATCCCCCTTCTCCCCAAATTCCAAATTTTCCAAAATTCTACTTTAAAAGCTTTTTTAAATATTTCTAAAGAAATGATAGATAGAGAGATAAAAATATTAGGATCAACTTCAAAGGACACATTATATCATAGGAAGAGGTTTTTAAAACCCCCCTTCCCCCCAAACTGAAAATTTTCCAAAATTTTATTTTAGAAGCTTTTTAAATATTTCTAAAGCACTAATAGATAAAGCAATACAAATATCAGAATTCACTTTAGAGGACAAATTATGTTATGGGAAGATGTTTTTGAAATCCCCCTTCCCCCCAAACTCAAAATTTTCCAAAATTCTACTTTAGAAGCTTTTTTAAATATTTCTAAAGTGCTAAGACATAGAACGTTACAAACAGCAGAATCGACTTTAGAGGACAATTTGTGTCATGGGAAGATGTTTTTGAAATCCCCCTTCCCCCCAAACTCAAAATTTTCCAAAATTCTACTTTAGAAACTTTTTAAATATTTCCCAAGCACTAATAGATAGAGCACTTCAAATATCAGAATCGACTTCAGAGGACAAATTATGTTACGGGACGATGTTTTTGCAATCCCCCTTCCCCCAAAACTCAAAATTTTCCAAAATTCTGCTTTAGAAGCTTTTTAACTAACAACATCCCATGACATCACTTATCCTCTTAAGTTGATTCCGATGTTTGTAGTACTTTATGTCTTATCTAGACCCCAGCACCATGCCGGCACATCAACCAAACGCTGCCAACGAGAGGCTCGGTTGACCGCCACTGAAGTGTCACAATGTTGCTGGCCTGCTGCTGGAAGAGGCGGGGGTGTTTGGTTGACTTTGAATTAACTTTGCGGCAATTCTTTATTGTGTCAACTGCAAAATTGAAGCTTTTCTTTTCTTGTGAGGTTTAAGTATTTTGATTTTCCTGATTAGAAATTTAGAAGGGCTTGCACTATTCCCAAATTTACGGGGATTTTCCCAGAAATCTCTGTGCCACCCCAAATAAAATTTGATTCCCGAAATCCCCGAAAATCATCCAATCATGTTGCCACCCCTAGTGATTTATCACTAGTGACTATCCCTGCCAAATATTACTTTTTATACCATAATTCTTCACTACTCTCTTGTACCTTAATTTTCGTCTCTTGTGTTACTTTGCATATAAACCAGACAGATATGATTGCAAAATACACGGTTTTTCATGTGTTGACAAACGTATCGTCTTTATGAGATTAAGTAATAAAAGCAAGTTTTTTTTTAAACTGAAAGTAAGGAGCGACATTAAAACTTAAACCGAACAGCAATTATTCCGTATATGAAAGGGACTGTCCCCTCCTTCACGCCTTGCTCTTTACGTTACTTTAGCGTAAAGAGCTAGTGACTATACCTGCCAAGTATTACTTTGTATACCATAATTCTTCACTACTCTCTTGTACGTTAATTTTCGTCTATTGTGTTACTTTGAATATAAACCAGACAGATATAGTTGCAATATACACGGTTCTTCATATACTGAAAAAAGTATCGTCTTTATGAGATTAAGTAATAAAAACAAGTTTTTTTTTAAACTGAAAGTAAGGAGCAACATTAAAACTTACAACGAACAGCAATTATACCGTATATGAAAGGGACTGTCCCCTCCTTCACACCTTGCTCTTTACGTTACTTTAGCGTAAAGAGCTAGTGTTGAGGAGGGGACAGCCCCTTTCATATACGGAATAATTGAAAGTAAGTAAGAACTGAAACTGAAAGTAAGGAGCAACGTTAAAACTTAAAATGAACAATAATTATAAACAATATTCAGGAAAATCAAAATACTTAAACCTCACAAGAAAAGAAAAGCTTTGACTTTGCGGTTGACGCAATAAAGAATTGCCGCAAAATTAATTCAAAGTCAACCAAACACTGCCGCCTCTTCCAGTGGCACGCCAGTGACGTTGTGACACTTCAGTGGCAGTCAACCAAGCCTCTCATCTGGCAGCGTTTGGTTGATGCGCCATCATGGTGCTGGGGTCTAGGTAAGACACAGAACGCTACATACATCAGAATCAACATCAGAGGACAAGTTATGTCATGGGAAGATTTTATTTAAAACGCTTCTACAGTAGAATTTTGTAAATTTTGGTTAGTTGGATAGAGGGGGATTAAAACCTCATCGTTCCAGACTATAATTTGTCCTCAGAAGTCGAGTCTTTTATGTTTTGTGCTACTTCTATAATTGCTATAGAATGTTTTAAAAGCTTATACAATGGAAATTTGTACCATTTTTAGTGTGGGGGGAAGGGGGATATTATGAAACTCATACCGTAACATAAATTGTCCTCTAAAGTCGATTCTGCTGTTTGTAGCATTCTATGTCTTAGCGCTTTAGAAATATTTAAAAAAGCTTCTGAAGTAGAATTTTGGAAAATTTTGAGTTTGGGGGGAAGGGGGATTTCAAAAACATCTTCCCATCACGTAATTTATCCTCTGAATTCGATTCTGATATTTCTAGCGCTCTATCTATTAGTGATTTATAAATATTTAAAAAGCTTCTAAAATAAAATTTTGAGTTTGGGGGGAAGGGGGGTTTTAAAAACCTCTTCCCGTAATATAACATGTCCTCTGAAGGTGATTCTGATGTTTGTAGCACTCTATCATTGATTTTTTTATATATATCTTAAAAGCTTTGAAATTAGGATTTTGGAAAATTTTGTGTTTGGGTTGAAGGGAACTTACAAAAAACTCTAACCATGGCATGACGTGTCCTCTGAAGTCGAGTACCCGGTATTAAGCACTCTAAGTCTTAGCGCTTTAGAAATATTTAAAAAAGCTTCTGAAGTAGAATTTTGGACAATTTTGAGTTTGGGGGGAAGGAGGATTTCAAAAACATCTTCCCATGAAATAAATTGTCCTCTGAAGTCGATTCTGATTTCTTTAGCTCTCTATCTATTTGTGATCTACAAATATTTAAAAAGCTTCTGAACTAGAATTTTGGAAAATTTAGAAAATTTTGAGTTTGCGGGGAAGGTGGATTTTAAAAACCTCTTCCCGTGATATAACGTGTCCTCTGAAGTCGATTCTGATGTTTTTAGCACTCTATCTATTAGTGCTTTAGAAATATTTAAAAAGCTTCTAAAATGAAATTTTGAGTTAGGGGGAAGGGAGATTTTAAAAACCTCTTTCCATGATATAACGTGTCCTCTGAAGTTGATTCTGAAATTTGTAGCGCTCAATCAATTAGTGCTTTAGAAATATTTACATAAGCTTCTAAAGTAAAATTTTGGAAATTTTTTAGTTTGGGGGGAAGGGGGATTTTAAAAACCTCTTCCCGTGATATAATGTGTCCTCTGAAGTTGATTCTCATGGTTTTAGCACTCTATCTATTAATGCTTTAGAAATATTAAAAAAGCTTCTAAAGTATAATTTTGGAAAATTTTGAGTTTGGGGGGACGGGGGATTTAAAAAAAATCTTCCCGTAACAAAAATTGTCCTGAAGTCGATTATGATATTTTTAGTGCTCTATCTATTAGTGCTTTACAAATATTTGAAAAGCTTATAAAGTAGAATTTTGGAAAATTTTGAGTTTGGGCGGAAGGGGGATTTCAAAAACATATTCCCATAACATAATTTGTCCTCTGAAGTTAATTCTGATGTTTGTAGCCCTCTATCTATTAGTGCTTTATAAAATTTTAAAAAAGCTTCAAAAGTGGAATTTTAGAAAATTTTGAGTATGGGTAGAAGGGGGATTTCAAAAACCTTTTTCCTTGCTAAAATTTATCCTCTAAAGTTGTTTCTTATGTCTGTAGTGCTCTATCTACTTGTGATTTATAAATATTTTAAAATCTTCTAAAGTAGAATTTTGGAAAATTCTGAGTTTGGGGGGAAGGGGGATTTTAATAACCTCTTCCCGTGATATAACGTGTCCTCTGAAGTCAATTCTGATGTTTTTAGCTCTCTATCTATTAGTGCTTTAGAAATATTTAAAAAGCTTTTAAAATAAAATTTTGGAAAATTTTGAGTTAGGGGGGGAGGGGGATTTTAAAAACCTCTTCCCGTGATATAACGTGTCCTCTGAAGTCGATTCTGAATTTTTTAGCACTCTATCTATTAATGCTTTAGAAATATTTAAAAATCTACTAAAACAAAATTTTTGAAAATTTTGAGTTTGGGGGGAAGGGGGGTTTTAAAAACCTCTTCCCGTGATATAACGTGTCCTCTGAAGTCGATTCTAATGTTTTTAGCACTCTATATATTAGTGCTTTAGAAATATTTAAAAAAGCTTCTAAAGTAAAATTTTGGAAATTTTTGAGTTTGGGGGGAAGGGCGATTTTAAAAACCTCTTCCCGTGATATAACGTGTTTTCTGAAGTTGATTCTGATTTTTTTTAGCACTCTATCTATTAATGCTTTAGAAATATTTAGAAAACATCCAAAACATCTTCCAAAAACATCTTCCCGTAACATAATTTGTCCTCCAAAGTCAATTCTGATATTTGTAGTCCTCTTTCTATTAGTGCTTTAGAAATATTTAAAAAGCTTCCAAAGTAGAATTTTGGAAAATTTTGAGTTTGGGGGGAAGGGGGATTTTAATAACCTCTTCCCATGATATAACATGTCCTCTGAAGTCAATTCTAATGTTTTTAGCACTCTATCTATTAGTGCTTTAGAAATATTTAACAAGCTTCTAAAGTAGAATTTTGGAGAATCTTGAGTTTGGGGGGAAGGGGGATTTTAATAACCTCTTCCCGTGATATAATGTGTCCTCTGAAGTCAATTCTGATGTTTTTAGCACTCTATCTATTAGTGCTTTACAAATATTTAAAAAGCTTCTAAAGTAGAATTTTGGAAAATTTTGAGTTTGGGGGGAAGGGGGATTTTAAGAACCTCTTCCCGTGATATACTGTGTCCTCTGAAGTCAATTCTGATGTTTTTAGAACTCTATCTATTAGTGCTTTAGAAATATTTTAAAAGCTTCTAAAGTAGAATTTTGGAAAATTTTGAGTTTGGGGGGAAGGGGGATTTTAAAAACCTCTTCCCATGATATAATGTCTCCTCTGAAGTCAATTCTGATGTTTTTAGCACTCTATCTTTTAGTACTTTAGAAATACTTTAAAAGCTTCTAAAGTAGAATTTTTGAAAATTTTGAGTTTGGGTGGAAGAGGGATTTCAAAAACATCTTCCCATGACATAATTTGTCCTCTAAAAACAATTAGGGGTAAAATACCTCTTTTTGGGAAAGACCACTTTTCTTTGGCATTTCAGAAAAATAGCAATGGGTTTTTGGACCACCCCTTTTTACTACAACATGTAGCAATGTGAGGGCAGTAACAAGAACCCCACCTTCTTGGTCAAGTTTTCACCAATGATTTGTCAGCATAAATTGAAAATATGGTCTCTGTTTTGAAAAGCAATTGGAAAGAAAAATTATATTTAAATATTTGTGATTTATAGAATGAATATCAAGCAATAAAAGTTACATTTCTAGAATCAGAAGAAAATCAGCTTTCTGTCAATATATGAATAAAACTAAAACACTAAAAGGATATAGGCCTATACATCAAAATATGATAATTAGTATTTCCAAAAAGAGGTCCCTGCAGGTAAGTCAATAAACTAAGAATTTCATGTCTCTGATCTTAAATAATCTGAATAATAACCATATTGATGCATAGCTTAGACTTTTTGCTATTCATTAATATACCCAATCCTTCTCAATTCCTCTTTGGTAACAAAATGTGAGGGTTTTAGTTTTACATAATTTTGCTCAATTGGATACTGGTTTTTTACCCTAGGTTATTTTTACTGGTCTCTCTTGTCAAATCCTTTCCCTAATTAATACAGTTTAAATGGTCTTATCAACACAGAGGTGTTTGGCATGTGCCTGCTACCCTCAAGGGTAAGGGTTTCTGTTCCAATAGTCAAAGGGTGGAGTCCCCACTTTAGCCTATATCTAATCCATGAAAGTGTCCCTTGTCTAGCCTAGAATCTTCCCAAGTTCTAGTAAGCCCATGATTTTCATCTCAATTCACTTAAAATATGGTTTTGGTAAAATTCTACTTTAGTTACTTTTACCTATCATGGAAAGGGGTGAACTTAGGAAAATAAAACTTTCAGGGATGGCTCTACAGGCTAAAATATGTCCTGAGAAGGTATTTTGAAGTAATTATATCCTCTTCTTCTCTCTCTAGAGGATCCTGAAATTTGCCTACATGACAGGTCTATACCTATTGAAATTTTTTCAAAACAACATTTCACCTTAATTTTCAGTTGTAAGATTCTTTTTCTCTGGCTTTAGTTCTGAAAATGCAATTCTGTTATTTGAGTAGTATTTTAAGCCATTTCAATGTTAATTTTCAAAATTTAGGAAATGTATTTGCATATCTTTAAAACTCTATAAATCAGGACTGAGCAAAGTTGTGAAGCTGAAAACAATTTTGTTGGACTTCATTTTAAGCAGAAGATCTATATTACAAGGTTTCACTTTAATAACACACAGATTTTTTAAAGGTCATCAAAGGTCAGGGCCCTCTAGAGGGAGAAGGAGTGGAGGTAGGTACTTCAAAATACCTTCCCGGGACATACTTTAGCCTGTAGATATATCCCTGAAAGTTTCATTTTCCTAACCAAACTCCTTTCCAAGACAGCCAAAAGTAGCTAAAGTAGAATTTTACCATGGTTTTTAATCTTTTATGAGTCTGTTTCTAGCCTACCCAAAAAAATAAAAATTGTAGGCCTATTGTTAAACCAACAATTTGATCCTGAAATTTACAGCTAGACTACGGTATCCTACAAACTGAACAGCATTTTACTTTGAAGCTTTACCATAAAAAGTTTATATACCTTCCTTTCCAAGAAACTTTAGTAACATGATAGCTAGAGACATTATTTTCTTTGGAATGATTCATCTTCACCTCCTTAGCATATTTACCTTGTATTTCTTTCTTGAAACTGCGTGAAAACTAAATACAGCGTTTAGAATAACATAGACAACCAGAGTAGTTAGTCTTTGTCTGGTTTCAGGGGCTAATTTCGCGCATGTTTTATATTTGGAAAGTCTTCTATTTCAGAGAAAGCTTCATTTCTATAGAAACTTCTTCATAATTAAAGCAAGAAAACAAATTTTGGACTTCTAACATTTAAGGAACATATTTTAAAGTGGTCACCATGCATACTGAATAGAACAAAAAAAAATTATTGTTGAAATCCAAAAGCTTCGAAGTTAAAAATGGACTAAAATTTAAAAGTAATGACCTTCAAAGAGTAGGTAACAATAAACTTACAAAATTCTGACATTAACAATCGGTTAAAGCCAGTCTCCATTTGGCAGATTCTGCCAATCTGCCATCTTGCAGAAAAATCAACGTCGAAGGTTGCAGTATCTGCAAACTGCCAATACGGAGCCCAAAAAGAAGTCTCTGTCGAAATAAAATTTGCAGATTGGCGGTGCAGATTTGCAGAACCTGCCAAATAAAGACTTGCTTTAAAAGACAAAACCGTTAAACTCTATCCAAAATTTTGAAGCTGCATATATATATATATATATATATAAAAAATATATATATATATATATATATATATATATATATATATATATATATATATAAATATATATATATATATATATATATATATATATATATATATATATATATATATATATATATATATATATATATATATATATATATATATATATATATATATATATATATATAGAATTACTTGCATTAATTATAATCACAGGCAGTGCAATCAAGTTGCCTAAGTAAAGAACAATGTTGCAACAATATATTATTTATTTCTTTTTTTTATTTAGACCAGGGCATTTCATATCGAAGGAGTGTCGTAAAAATTTTAAAAAGGGCACATTCGGTTAGATATTGGAATGGCTAGTGCCCTTTTTAGTAGTCGAAAGTGATTGGCAGGCAACTAACACCCCTTCCACGCCCATCATTTCCCCAAACACATCTAACTAAAATTTTGAGATATCCATTTTGTTCAGCGTACTTGATTTTCATATAGAAAATATGTTTTTGAGGAGGACACTCCCCCACAACCCTCAAGGCAAGGGTTTTAAGTTATGCCCGGGGGACATATAAGAACGATGTTCTCACAATGTATTATTTATTAATTTTTTCCTGGGCACTTCGTATGGAAGAATTTGTCGTAGAAAGTTCGAAAAGGGCTCATTAAATTAGAAATTGGAGTGGCTTGTGCCATTTTTAATAGTCGAAAGTGATTTGCAGGCAAATAACACCCCTTCGACGCCCACCATTTCCCGAAACACATACAATCAAAATTTTGATATAGCCATTTTGTTCTACGCAGTTCAGAGTTCAGGAAATAATACCTTTGAGCAGGACACTCCCCCCACAGTCTTCAGGGCAGGGGTTATAAGTTATGTCCTGGGAGCATGTAAGGTTTTTTCGAAATCTATGTCGTAAAAAACTTGAAAAAGGGCTCATTCGATGGGAAATTCAAAGGGCTAGTGCACTTTTAAGAGTCGAAAGTGATTTGAGGGCAACTAACCCCCCTTTTACACCTATATTTTCCATAAACACATGCAATAAAAATTTTTAGATAACCATTTTATTCAACGTAGTTGAAAGTTTTGGAAATTAGGTCTTTAAGGATGACAACCCCCCCCCCCCCCCACAACCCTCTGGTTAAGGGCTGTAAGTTATGCCCTGGGGGCATATAAGGTTTTTATTGAAAGCGTGGTCGTAGAAACTTCAAAAGGGCTCATTTGATTGGAAATTGAAATTGTCCTTTTTAATAGTCGAAAGTGAGTGGAGAGTAATTAACCCCCCTCTTACGCCCACCATTTCCCCAAAAACATTCAATCAAAGTTTAGAGATAGCCATTTTATTCAACGTAGTTGAAAGTTCTGAAAATTATCAGTCATGATTCATTGCTCAACCGGTTAAGACCGTATTGCTTGCTATCGCCCACTCTATGAATCACGTAATGAAACGAATGACGATGGATTATTGCTAAATTGTCTGCATGCTGTGATATAATGAAAACTTTGTACAATCTGATAAAAGACAATCTGAAAATACAAGCCTTTCCCTAAATAAAACTCAACAATCGAAATGATTAGCCGTTATTCCTCCAAAGTGATTTAAGGCTCAAATTATTCGTGATATGAGATTAAAGGAATAGTACTGTGGGGAAAAAGGACTGATTTAGGACTGGTGGTTTCTTCTTTTGCCAGTAAGTCAATTTTAGCTATTACTAAGTTAAGATGGGCAGGAAAAAAAATAAAAGGAGTCGTCCAGATATTGATTCTAGCGAGGATATTGCCACAAGTACCCCAAATACGTCAGGAAATCCGGATATTTGGAAGCCAGTGACAACTCAGGTTTAGTTAATGACCCTATCAGAGGAGTTTGCAAAGATGATGTACATTGTGCGTGAAACTCATAGCTCAGTCCAATCAATTGAACAGCGATTCATTGTAGTAGAAAATAGAATAAAAGCAATTGAATCAGAGCAATTAGCCTTAAGGTCTGAATTCTCCGGGATTAAGTCTTGTACAAATGCTGTAGAAAATGACATTTCTTTGTTGACAAATGATAATTTTAACCTGCAGTCAGAAGTCAAATATTTTAAAGAAAAGACCCTGTGTATGTCTGATAGGCTTATGGCTGCAGAATATCAGCCTAACGAAAACAATTTGGTTGTATGGAATGCAGTCTGTGAGGATGAAGATCAAGCCAAACATATGTTTACCGAGATATTTACAGATGGACTAAATTTACCAGTGATACCCCATTTTTCAGTTGTTACAATAAAAAAGGATAAGAAATATTTTAAGGTTAATGTAAAAAACCGTGGAAACAAGATTGAAATCCTTAAAAATGGGAAGAAGCTTAAAGGAAGAAATATAGCAAACCAGGGAAACATTTATGTGAGTGATGATGCCCCATTTTCTGTGAGAGAGGCAATAAAAAAACTATATGAAAAAAAATTGTGTCTTAAAACGATGGGTATAAGTTCATGGGTATCAAACACAGTTCCACCATATCTTCAGTTTGAACGTCCGGGTGGTACAAAAGTGAAGTTTACGTGTGATGAATGGATTGAGGAACTAGCACATAAGCCTCCTCCCTCCACAGCTTCCAGAGGTGCTAAAAAATGAGCGTTTTATTGAATGTGTTTAGTTTACTTATTGGTTAATTATCTTTTCTTTTTCGCTTAGTTTAATCAAATAGATATGGAAAAGTTGATAGTGATGAATTTGAAATGTTTGGGTTAATGATAATTTTTATTTTTGAGTAAATAATTTAAAATGTCTGTTAATGTGAAATTATTTTGAGTGGGTGGTAGCGGGCTGATGTCTTTTTGAATGGTTTTGCCTTGTGCCATGAATCTTGCAATAAAGTGTTTTTTTAAATTGTATGTCCGCTTTGCCGGAATATATTTTGTTATTTTTTTTTTGTATTTATCTAGGTCTAGATATATACTTAGTAGATAATGATTTCTTTCCCCACCGCCACCCTCTACCGTCACATACATTAACTTTTATTGATGATGGTTAGAGATATCGTTTTTCCTCCTGGGAACAGCAATGTCCTGTAACTTGAAAGTCGAAGGGTTGATTTTTCCAGCCAGTTTAATCAAAGGATAAATAGAAATTTAGATATTAATGCCACTGAGATTTTCACAAATGAACCATCAAGGTATATTTTTAAAGAAGAAGCATTTCCCTTGTATTGTGATAGGGGCCATTTTGGCCTTAACATTTTTCATTTGAATTGTCAGGGATTGAATTTTGAGCATAATTTTTTATCGGAATTAATAAATACTAATGTCTTTCAGGGGATCGCTTTAGCTCAAACGCGTTTAAAGGATAATAGCTCGCAATTGCTACATATCCCTGGTTATAATTTATATGTACGGAATCGCGAGTATTACCAACATGGAGGCCTAGCAGCTTATATTCAGGCTGATTATAAGGTTTCAATAAGAGAAGATCTTACAATATATAGAGAGAAAGTTTGCGAGTTTTTTTTTCTACAAATAACTAGAGAGAACTTACATTTTTGCATTGTTGTAGTATATAGACCTCCACAGAGCCTGCTCCGAGACTTTATGGACCTATTTGAAGAACTATTATTGAAACTTCCGATTAACTCTATGTCATTTTCTATAATGGGGGATTTTAATATTGACCTTATTGATCAGTCATCTGCTAGCACTGAATTTATTAATAGAAGTTTATCCAATGGGTTTCATCCTTGTATAAATATCCCTACAAGAATTACGGGAGCATCAGCTAAGCTTCTGGATAACATCCTTTCTAATGTACCCTTGAGTCTTCCCAGGGTCCTTATTAACGATGTATCTGACCACTTTGGAGTTTCAGCTAGCTTTAGAACTGTCACGAAGGTGGTTAAAGGCAAAAAATCAAGGAATCCAGTGATCAGTAAAAATGCGATGGTAAAACTTAAAAATGATATAGAAAAGGTGGATTGGTACGATGTTCTAGGCGAAGTTCAGGACGCAAATTCAAAGTTTGTTTTATTTTATGAAAAGTTGCAGAGTTTGATAAGTCAAGCAGTCATATTGAAACCGTTTAATAGAAAACACTCAAGTAAAAAACCTTGAATTAGTCCTGTGATTTTGAAGCAAACAAATGTAAGAGATAAATTGTTTGGAGCTCAAATAATTAACTCGACACTAGAAAATAAGCAATTATATAAAATTTTTTGAAAAAGGTTGAATACAATTTTAAGAAATGAAAAAATAAATATTTTGAGAAAAAGTTTAAGGAGGTCGAAGGATGCCCTAAGAAAACCTGAGGACTAATAAAAGATGTGATTGGATTAAAAATAAATAGTGTACCTGATGAATTAGTTAGTGTAATGGGAAAGACTTTGAATTCTGAAAAGGACATATGCAATGAATTTCAGAGTTATTTTTCGAATATTGGTCTGAATTTAGCTATGTCAGTTATGCCTGATAGTGGTGACCCAACGTTCGAGTCCTTACTGAGGGACCCCATTGATGTGTCTCTTCACCTTAGACTTCTAACAGTTGATGAAATTAAAAAAATTATTTATGGGTTGCGTAGTAATTCATCTGGTAGCGATCATATTACTCTAAAAACACTTAAATGTATTTTTCCTGTTATAGCTGATGTTTTATGTGGGTTAATTAATGAGTGTTTTCGTCAAGAAAAATTCTCAGACTGTTTTAAAGTTGCCCGTATAACCCCAATTCATAAGGGTGGTATTCAAAATGACCCAGAAAATTATAGACCGATATCTGTTTTACCCATTATTTCCCGTGTTTTAGAGAAGTGTTTTTAGTATTAGAATGATGAGTTTTTTGGAGGATCATAAGTTACTGGTGGAGACACAATTTGGGTTCCGTAGAAAAAGGACAACGGAACAGGCGATGATTTATTTGACAACTATTATTAATGATGTATTAGATAAAGGTTTCAAAATATGTGCTATATTTTTAGATCTGATGAAAGCTTTCGATACTGTGGATCATGAACTTCTACTTAAGAAGTGTGAGGTGTATGGTTTGAGGGGTAAATCATTAAATTTTTTAAGAAGTTTTTTAAGTAATCGTTATCAGTATGTCCAACTAAATGATACTTCTTCCGAAAAAAAATGTATTGAAATAGGTGTTCCGCAAGGATCAGTTCTTCGTCCTGTACTATTCTTGATATATATTAATTATTTACCAAATTGTCTGAATAATGTTCCCTATGGAATAAAGAAGCTGACGGCAAACTCAGCTATTGAAACGGTTTCACTTTTTGCTGATGACACAACAGCCATTAGCACAGCTAAGACAGCGGAGCTGCTGCAGATTTCCATGAAGGAATCAGTTAATGGAATTACAGCATAGCTGAGGGTAAATAAATTAAGGATTAACAAGGCTAAGTCTAACTTTATTATTTTATTGCGATCATCAAACTTTTACCCATGGATCAAGGAATTAGATATGCCCAATGGTGTTATAAAACGGACTGCGTCTTTTAAATACCTTGGGATTGTAATAGATGAAACTCTATCTTTTAAGGAACATATTACATTAACTAGCAAAATTCTGGCAAGAAATCTCTATAATGAAGAAACTCGAGCATTGCTTTCCTAAGTCTGTCGTTCGCCATCTTTATTTTTCTTTAATTCACTCGTATATACTTTATTGTTCAAGTATTTGGCTCTCTACTTTTTCTTCTACCTTAAAACCAATAAGAGTTCTACAAAATCATGCAGTAAGAATTTTAGCCGGTATATCTCCACGTATGTCTGTTAGAGAAATTTACCCAACTTTGAAAATTTTGCCGGCTGCAGGCTTTCGTGAGTTCTATATATTGTGGTTTAGTTTTGGACTGCAGCAGGATGTTCAGCCTCGTTGTTTTGGTGATTTATTGTCCATTAGGTCTACTGTTCATTCTCATGATACAAGGGGTAGCGCGGACCTCTGTGTACCTAGAGGTATATCTTCCCGTTCATGTTTTTCTGTTTTTTATAGAGGTACGCGGAAATAGAATAGTTTGAATAGTGATATTAAGACTATTGGTGACCCCAATATTTTTAGAAAAATCATTAAGGAACTGCTTTTTGCTGAATATGAGTTTTGACTGATTAATTGATTTATGTATTGTGGGGGTTTTGTTGATATGATGTTCCCAGAGGAAATATAATATATGATATTATTTTGTATTTATTGTTTAGTGTGATGGTATTAGTGGTGTCGGTGGCCAAGAATTCTTTGTTTTAAGGATTTTGTTTTCTCTACCTCCCCCACGGACAAGCTTTGCTTTTTAGGGGAGGCAGCAATAATTTTTTGTTGATATGTTTTTTTTTCAATAAATCCTTATTCTTCTTATTCTTCTTATGTATTTAAGGATGACAAACCCCCCAGAGCCCCCAGGGAAAAGGTTATAAGTTATGCCCTGGGGGCATATAAGGTTTTTATAGATAGAGTTGTCGTAAAACTTCAAAAGGTGCTCATTCAATTGGAAATTGAGAGGGCTAGTGTCCTTTGTAATAGTCAAAAGTGATTGGAGGGTAATTAGTCCCCCTCTCACGCCCACCACTCCTCCAAACACATCCAATCAAGATTTTCATATAGCCATTTTGTTCAACGTAGTAGAAAGCACTGAAAATTAGGTCTTTAAGAAGGACACCCCCCCCCCCAGAACTCAGGGCAAGGATTTTAAGTTATGTCCATGGGGCATATAGTATTTTTAATTGAAAGTTTTGTCACAATTACATCAAAATGGGGCATTTGGTTGGAAATTGAAAGCGATAATATTATTATTAATAGTTGGAAGTCATCGGAGGGTAACTACCATCCCTATCACGCCCACCATTTCCCCAAACACATCCAATTAAAATTTCCGAGATAGCCATGTTGTTCAACGTCGTTGAAAGTTCTGGAAATTAGGTCTTAGAGGATGACAACCACCCTAACAGACCTTAGGGTAAGGGTTGTAGTTTCTAACCTGGGGGCATATAAGGTGTTTATAGAAAGTGTTGTCGTTTCAAAAAGATCTCATTCAATTTGAAATCAAAAGGCCTACTGCCTTTTTTAATACTCGAAAGTGATTGGAAGGCTTGACATTTTTATAGTAAAGGTCGATTTGGGTATAATGTATTATTTTTTGTTGTTGTTGTTGCTTAGACTAGGGCACTTCGTATCGAAGGAGTTGTCGTGGGAACTTCGAAAAGGGCTCATTCGGTTGAAAATAGAAAGAGCTGTTGCCCTTTTTAATAGTCGAAAGTGATATGAGGGCAAATAATCCCCCTCGCACTCCCACCCTCCCACGCCGACCCTCCCATTTGCCCATTATGTTCAAAAACTAAATGTTGCCTTAAGATTAAATAAAAATGCACTGTGTTAGTGCTAATACCCAATGAGGCATCTCAGCAGTATCCCAAGAACGACTGAGGGTATTATGTTCAATCTTTCAGGGCAACTTCTGCTCTTAAAATTTAACCAAATCAAAATAGCGTAAGTGTATCCAATCTATCAAAGAAAGTAAACGAATTTTTTTGCAAATGGCATCAAGTTTTCCATTTCAGGTCAGCTAGAGGAGATATGAAACTAAATTTAACAGTACTATTTGCGTCCAGATTTTTAAAAGGATGTATTTTGTTAAAAATTGCTGAAAATTTTTCTCCAGTATACAAATAGTACGCCAAACTATAAAATCTTAAAAAAACGAAAAGATTTAAAGTATCATTTTCTTTTTTCCTGAAAAGACTATGTCAATATAAAACGAACATAAAATAATTAAAAAAAACTTTTTCCACAAAATAATTTTTTCAAAGAAAAGTAAAGAACTCCACTAAGCAAAAAATGAGCAAAAATAAAATCAAATAATCTACCAAGCGTGAAACTACCACAAATCAGTATCGATAAATAAA
Organism: Artemia sp. Qi Xiang Cuo; assembly: GCF_049724085.1. Lineage (NCBI taxonomy): Eukaryota > Metazoa > Arthropoda > Branchiopoda > Anostraca > Artemiidae > Artemia > Artemia sp. Qi Xiang Cuo. Next base: position 17,333,553 of record NC_142803.1, read on the forward strand.
TGAAACCCAAAACAAACAGAAATTACAATAAATAACCGAGTCAAATTCAAAACGAGCAGAAATTAATATAAGTTGGGTGCAAAACCCCAATGCCTTCCCAAGGCCAGAACAAAATTTGCACTTTCCTGAAAAAAAATATAGATGCCTTTACTTTTATAACTTTAATAAATCAAATAATATTAATATTTTGATTACTATACATCGGTATATGTATATTAAACTAACAATGCACATTCATTTGTATTTTTTTCAGAAAAGTGCAAATTTTTTTTTGGCCTTGGGAAGGCATAGGGGTTTTGTGCCCTACCCATGTTAATTTCTGCTCGTTTTGAGTTTGACTCGGTTATTTATTGTAATTTCCGTTTGTTTTGATTTTCATTTGTTTACCGAAACTGATTTGTGGTAGTTTCAGGCTTGTTAGATTATTCGGTGTTATTTTTGCTCATTTTTTTTTTTTTGGACTTCTTTACTTTTCTTTGAAAAACTTTTTTTGTGGAAAAGGTTTTTTTAATTACTCATCTTTTAGCGTCCATTTGAATTTTTAGTAAAATGACGGTTATATTTTGAAAGAGCATAAGAAAATGTTTCGAGTGGTATGTTCATCTAATCAGTAGCTTGATAATGAAACAGTCTCTAAGTTTATCACGAAATCCCCTCCCCCCCTCGTCATAGGTACCGAGCTTTCCCTTTTTCGTTTAAAATATTTTTTTAATCTAATTCTCTTATATTTTCAGAACTTTGAAAATTAAACAGAATAGCAAAAGAAAACAAAATTTAAATTCACGGTCCAGCTGTCTATAATAACCCTCTTTGTATTGATGCAGTTACAGAATTACAACTCAACATAAATATGTTCAAATAAAGTTCTTTACCACGAGTCACAAGAGAATCTTTCATGAAATGGTATAGTTTTATAAACATTATGCTTTTATTAGCATAGCAAGAAAGGTCAGTAATTGAATTATCTATCTCAGTCTGGTTTTTTATTTGTGGCAAATAAATGAGACAAAAACTTTAGAAAGCAGTGAAAAATTATGTCAAATTAAGTGAATGTTATAGTTACCAGTGGTGGATTGTAACTAGTGATAAATCACCAAGGGTGGCAACCCCAAACGAAAGGAGATTTTGTTGAGCCGATTTTTTTCTAGAAGTCGGAAATTTTTGGGAAATCCCCCCAAAATCGGGAATAGTGGAAGCAATGGTATTTTCAGACAAAATCTGCCAACATATTTTACTAGGCCATATAAACTTTAAAGTGGTATTGCTACTATGCTACTTCACGTTTTTCATGGCGGAGCAAAAGTCATGTTTTGTCATTTTTTCTTTGAGCCAAAATTATTTTTATATATAAAAATGGTATTTTCAGACAAAATCTGCCAAAAAATTTGAAAACTGTCATGTAGTATAGCTACTTTGGTACCCAACTTTTTTCATGGCGGGGCGCAATAAATTATCACTAAGTGATCCGAGTTGCAGCGATAGCTAGCAACCTAGTAAGAGACGATCACGTCCAACGTTAAGAAACCCATAACTCATAAAAACAGACTCAGATGAAAACAAAAATACACCATTAGAACCGTCTTGGTTTAAACCCTTGCATAGAAAACTTACTTTTCGTTAGCTTGAATAACAAGGGAATATATTGGCTTGAACATCAAGAAAAGTGGCAGCTACTACAGCGTTCTGCCTAAACGACATCTTTTTTTCTTTTTCACAGATAGCTTGGCACTGGGACATCGTAGAGAGTTGTTCAATGGCTCATTTTAAAGGAAATTACAAGATTTATTGTCATTTGTAATTGATTAGTTTTATATTACTTGAACTTTTCCACTAAAAACTGCATTTTTATGGCCAATCTTGATGAATCACTACAGAATCATAGATTGTAACCTCATATGAAGCAATAATTGAATGCAATGTATATACGCGCTTATTTTTCGACAAGATAATATAAGACATATATATTGGATCGATATTGTTCATTATAAAACGGGACTATGTAAGTTTCAAAGGATATAGCTGAAACAAAGTAGCGAAAAGACTAAAGCGCATAGTGACTAAAAATAAGATAATACAAGCATCTTTTTAAATGTTGCCTATCTGGGGTATGGCGCCATACTGAGGATCGTGTCTTACTATCCCAACTAAGAAAAAACCATAGGTTTTTTCCTGTTTGGAGTCTGGGTTTCTAAAAAAGAGCAATGCGATAACTATTATCTTAAAAGACGATCATTAGAAGAATAAAACATTCAATACATTGGACTTAAGTTAGCTGCCTGATTCTTTGAGGGTTGTCTCTTAATGCTCCAAAAAAGAAAATGCCGTAGGATTTTTTCTGTTTGTAATCAGGGTATACATAATCTGGGTTGCAGTTCCGGGTTGCAGTGGTAGCTAGAAGCCTAGTAAGAGACGATCACGTCGAATGTTAAGAAAAATAATAACCCATAACTCCTAAAAATAGAGTTAGTTCAAAACAAAAAGTACACCATTAGAATCACTTTCTGTCCTTTGGCTTGAACAGTAAGGGAAACATATTGCTTGAAAATCAAGAAAAGAGGTAGCTACTACAGTATTTTGCCTAAACAACATTTTTTTTCTTTTTTTTCTTTTCAAGAGAAAGCTTGGCACTGGAACATCGTAGAGAATTTTTCAATGGTTCATTTTAAAGAAAATTAGTGGGGTTAAAAACCTTGCCTAATTAAAACAAATTATTTTTAACATAGAAACATTTTTTTTTACAAAAAGTGCATATTTAATTTTAAAGATTGATCAATGACTTCATAATCGTAGGCTATAGCCATGTCGTCTCTTACTATTCCAATTAAGAATACACCATAGGCTTTTTTCTGTTTGTAATTTTACATCAAACAAAGAACATCTATATTAGAGATCAAACAGTTTGTGGTAACGAACTGTATACTAAGAGCGACTCGTCTCAGTAGTAACCGAAACTCTAAAAAACGGAATTTTGATATCAATAGAAACATCAAAAGAACTGGATTTTTATGCTGATTTTAAATATATAAGTTTCATCAAGTTTAATTTTACCCAAAAGAAGTTAGGAGCCTGAGAATATTCGCCTTACTTTTGAAAAAAGGGGAAAACACCCCCCAAAAGTCATAGTCTTAATGAAAATCACATCATCAGATTCAGCGTATCAGAGAATCTTAATGTAAAGGTTTCAAGCTCATATCTGCAAAAATGTGGAGTTTGGTAACGGATCCGTGTTTATTTGATTGTTTTTTTGTTTTTTTCCCTGGGGTTACTGTATTGAGCCCTTGGTTTTGAAAGTTCGTGGAAGGGCTCATTATAACGGAAATTAAAAGTTCTAGCGCCTTTTTCTATCAAAACAAAAAATTTAAAAATAGAATCACTTCATACAAAACTGCATTTTTGAGGTCTTTTCATGCTGCATCTTTTCAAAGGTATTTGATTTTTAAAGCTAGTCTGATTTCTAACCCCGATTGTCTACTAGTAACAATATATGACGTAATAAGTGACGTGACGAATATCTAACACCGATTAGGGCCGTTTTTTCACTCATCAATGTGCCAAGATCCTACATTTTTTGTCAGAAAACGCTTAAAAGTGAAATCTTTGAACAAAAATATTGCATCTTTTGTCATTTTTATGCAAAGGTCTTTCATCATTCTGCTCTGATCAGTGGTCTGAGAACAATGATGAGTATATAATCAAAGTTCTTCCATCATTGCTCTCTGTGGCAGAAAGATGACGTTTTTTGTTATTATCAATGAGTGGTAAGATCTTAGAACAAAGATGAGTTGAAAAAACGATAATCTTTGCAGAAATATGAAAGATCTTAGATGTAAGATCTTAGTGCTAAGAAACAGCCCTATTGTGTACTAATAACCATATTTGGCTTAATGAGTGACGTGACGTAAAAATTGAAAAAGTTAATTTTTATTTTGTCTGAGTTTTCAGTTCAGAATTGCTAAAGTTATAAACTGAAAAAATATTTATGGTATCTGGGCAATATTGTTAATCTTTTAATTAAACTAGAAAAATACCTTAAAATTTTGACATTAGTTTTATTTTTTGTTAGGTTTTTGGTACTTGATACGAGAACTAAACACGAACTATTTGATAATATTTATTTCCATAAGAAAATTATTTATCCTAATGGTTTCACAAGTAAGAAAACAGAAATTTAAAGATAAGGACAGATATGAAAGTCGAGCTAAACAACTTGCTGGCGAAAAGAAATAGGACTATCAGAAAAACAAGGACGTTCTCAAACTGATTTCCAATAGTAGATTTGATGAGAAAGCTGCAGCTCTAAACAAACGTCGGGTTTTAAAACGATATAAAACTGACGAGGAGTTTCGTCATAATTGCATCAATTCATCGTCAGAACGTGTGAAGGATAAATACAGACATGATGAGGCTCATCACCTGAATACTATCAAGTCTACGTCAATCCGGAGAAACATTAAATACATAGATAATGAAAAGTATCGTCAAAATTATATCAGATTGTCATCAGAACATGTGAAGGACAAATACAGAAATGACTAGACTCATCGCCTGAATACTATCAAGACTGAATCAATCCGGAAAAACATTAAATACCGAGAAAATGAAGAGCATCGTCAAAATTAAATCAGATCAGTCTCTTGGAAACAAAGAAACAAATACACGAGTAATGATTTGCATCGCAGAAATCATATTGAAAAGGTTACTGTTTACAATATGTTGAAAATATAAAAAGGGATTGATTTTTCTTCTCGTAAGGAACAGATGAGAAAAAAATCAGACAAAGTCATCAAATTCTACAAGAAATTTAATAGAAGCCGCAGGTTGACAAAACGCACAATCCTGTTTCATAAGCCAGTCCAAGCACAATTCGACTCTTGCTAATAACAGGAAATCCAGTTTATTCATAAGAAATTTTTGATAAAGATGGGTATATAGGTCCAGGGCTGCAGCAAATATGAATTCAAATTTAGAAAACTTAAATACTATCTTTAATATGTACAAAAAATAATAGAAAGTTTTCAACCATTGAAATTAAACTACTGCTAGAAAAAGCCAACGTGGTCATTAAAATAGCTTCAAGTTCACTATCAAAGCTACATTCAAGCATCCAAAAGCAGTGTTCAAAGTTTTTGGAGCTTCTACCAAAAACAGACCCTGATGTTGAAGAATTTACACTGGCAGTGGGAAATGTCAGGGAACACTTTCTGTATAATGACGCATATCATCTCGAATCCATTTATATATCTTTGTTGTCAACCATTGCTTGAGATGTCGTCACACTGGTGACCTTTACTCTACAATTCTGATTGACGAGGAAGAAAAAGCCATATTTTATTTACTATGGTATTAATCAAGCTGTAGAAGTTGGTAATAAGTGCTTGTGCGTGAGGACAATAAAAAACCAGCAAGATAATGAAACTGGGCCCAGCTTTCCTAATTTTGTACCTTCTTTTTTCAAAATGTTAGTAGAAGGATCAGAGACACAATCTTCTACCAAATTTGATAATGAAGAATGGATTACTAAGATACAAAGTAAAATTCTCAGTAAGAATTGCCAATGATATACAATACAGGATTTTAATGAAAATACTTTAGAAAGTAGGACCACCAACAAATTCTACTAAAAAAAATCACCCAATTAAATCACCCCCCAAAAAATCACCCAATTAAATGGAAATGTCATCAATATCTCTGCAATTATGAGCCCACTGAAATTGAAAAGTGTCAGATACTCTTTTTCACAATTTGCGAGATGAAAGAAGTTTCGTCAATGGATTCCCTTTTAAAATTGTATTTCGATAAATTCAATTACTGCGTAAACCAGTAGGACGGGACATTCAATGTATTGTTATCCACGCAATGGATGTTTCAGCTTTTTTCGTGGTCTAGAGCGTTAGCGCCACATTTTCCTGCTATAGCAAACTTTGTTAGAAGCTTATACAAGGCAATAGAAAGATGCAGAAGCATATTTAGCATATCTAGCATATTTAATTACTGACCTTTCTTCCTATGCTAGTAAAAGCATAATGTTTATAAGACCATACCATTTTATTAGAGATTCTCTTGTGACTCGTGGTAAGGAATTTTATTAGAACACATTTACGTTCAGTGTAATTCTGAGCATCAATACAAAGAGGGTTTTTATAGACAACTGGGCCGTGACTTTAAATTTTGTTTTCTTTTGCTATTTTGTTTAATTTTCAAAGGTTTGAAAATATAAGAGAGTTAGATTCAAAAATGATTCTTAAATGAAAAGGGCAAAGCACGGTACCTATGCACAGGAGGGGGGGGGGTTTCTTGATAAATTTGGAAACTATTTCATTATCGAGCCTTAATTTAGATGAAAATACCACTTGAGACCTTTTCTTATGCTCTTTCAAAATATAACCGTCATTTTACTCAAAAATTAAATGGACCCTTTATGATGATACCTTTTTCGCTTATTTTCTGCAACTTTTTTTAGTCTTTTCTTTGCTCTATGGTTTTTGGGCATAATGTATTAGTCTTAAATCATGGTTGCAGCAGTAGCTGCAACCTAGTAAAGAGCAAACCACAGCCTATAGTAGCCAAAAGTTAAGAAACGCGTTTGAAGAAAAACTACCTAGTAGACAAAATTGTCCTCTGACACTGATTCACAAATCGTAGCTATTATTTTGATCCGTCTTAAAAGTAAAAGTTTATTGCGAAAACAAATTTATCGTCATTTCAAAAAATCTGAAACCCTTTGAAAATAGCGTCAGATCAAAATGAATATAATATCATTTGAATCAGCATGGTTGGAAACCTTTTAAAGGGAAATTACAGTCCCCCTCCTTTATCAACAAGGAAAATCCCTTGTTTGTATGGTGAGTACTGATCTGTGTCCGTTTTTTAGCAGGGCTAGGGGGTGACCAGAACATCATAGAGAGATTGTAATAGCTCATTCTAACGGAAATTAAATTTGCTAGTGCCCTTCTTAAGTGACCAAAAAAGTTGGACGGCAACTAGCCCCCTCCCCTCCCTTCAGCTCCCTGCCCCCAAAGTCATTCAAGCACAATTTCGATTAAAAAAATAATTTTTAAGATACAGTCAACTTTTTACGAGAAACTGCATTTTTCTATAATACAAGTTATAGCTCATGATATTAACATAAGGAATATGTCACATCTACGTGCTTTTGTAATTAACAAAAAAAAATGTTTAAAATAAATCAATATTTTTACAAAGAACTTTTACCATCATAAGAATCTTATAGACATAGTTATGTAAAATGCAGTAATTTTTTGGGAGTTTTAATAAAAAAATATCTGATTTGTCAGCTGAAACTAGAATACCTGAAAATTTTAAATAAAATAATTTTATTTACCTGCTAACTGCAAAAATATTTATGGTGTCTGAGCAATAACTTTAACTTTTTGACTCAAACCAGAAAAATATCTGAAAATTTAAAAATTAGTTTGGTTTTCCTTTTGCTTCAAGCTACTTGTTCCGTCGTTTTATGGGGTGAAAATATACAATTGAATTGAAAATATATTATGGTCTCAAGAGAGCAAAGTAAAAGAAAGAAATATAGAAAGGCTGCCGCTGCAACCACGATCTTCAAGTCAGTTCTTAGAAATACTATGAATCTTTTAAGTTATTCAATAATCTCAATCAGGAAAGGCATTTGGAATACGATATCGGATATGTTGTTGCATTACTCGGTGATCGAGAATCAAATAGCTTTGACTAGATATCTCTTAAAGAACAAAGCAAACTCAAATGTAAAAGATGAATATATATACAAGAAACATGTTTTTCACGTTGCTGCTAGGAAAGGCAATTTGGATATTTGTCAACTACTAGTTTCAACGGGTTTCACTGTAAATATATTAGATTCAGAAAAAAGTACAGCTTTATTTCACGCTGTTATTGGGAAAAATTTAGGTATGACTAGATATTTGTTAGAGAATGGAGCCAACCCAAATGCAAAGGTTGCGAGGTATGAAGGAGTCTTAAATTATGCTTCTAGGAAAGGAAATTTGGAAATTTGTCAACTACTAGTTTCAAAGGGTGCCACTATAGATGCCTCTGGTTTTTTGGGAAGAACAGCCTTAAGTTACGCTGTGAGAAGAAATCAAATAGGTTTGACTAGTTATCTGTTAGAGAATGGAGCTAACCCAAATGCAGTGGGTGAATGCGAGGCCTGGAACGATAGAGTCTTACATGTTGCTTCTAAGAAAGGCTATTCTGAAATGTGTCAACTACTAGTTTCAAAGGGTGCTACTATAGATTCTTTAGATTATTGGGGGAGAACAGCCTTAAGCTACGCTGTAATTGGGAATCATATAGGTTTAACTAGATATCTATTAGAAAATGGAGCCAACCCAATGGTGAATATTGGTGAATATTGTTATTGTGGTGAATATTTTCACTATATTCAACCTGGTAAATATTGTGCATTCGAAACAGTCTTACATTTTGCTGCTAGGAAAGGCCACATCGATATTTGTCAGCTGCTAGTTTCAAACGGAGCTGATATAAATTATTTGAATTTAAAAAACGAGACAGCTTTGATGATAGTTTTAAAAGAAATCATGTTATTTAGAAATACTCTGAATTCCTACTTCACGCCTTGGCGTCTCCCCCACTCAGTCATAGCAGAATACTTCTTGGAAAATAAAGCAGTATTTAATTCCAAATCAACAATATTTGTCAAAAATAAATATAGGAAAATATTTAAGGAAATGGTGGCCTCAGAAAAATATTGTCAAAAATTAGCGCAAAAACAATTTAATATCAATCAATGGTTTCCGACAATATGTAAACTTACTTCTGAGGAGTCTGACTGCTCACTTCAGTCAATTTGCCGGGATATAATTTGGGAAAATATAGATAATACGAAATTAAATGACATCATTAATGGGTTAAATATACCAGAATGTTTGAAAAAATACCTGATTTACGCAGAGGAATTAGGACATTATTCCCAAGAGCAAAGATTTTCTTAGGTATCAATTTAAAAGAACTTTTTCTACAAAACTGTTTTTCAAAGAAAAGTAGAGAGCTCCATTAAGTCAAGAAAGAGCAGAAATGAAGTCAAATAATCTTCCAAGCGTAAAACTACCAAAATCACTATCAATAAATGAATAAATCTCTAAACCCACGGAAACTACAATAAAAAGCCGAGTGGACATTTTACTATCGAAATCAAAGAGTTCGCGGTAACGAACTTTACAGTAAGAGGGACTCGTCTCAATAGTAACCGAAACTCTAAAAGACAGAATTTTAATATCAATAGATACAAAAAAAGAATCAAATTTTTATACTGATGTTAAATATATAAGTTTCATCAAGTTTACTCATATCCATCAAAAGTTAAAAGCCTCAGAAAATTTGTCCTATTTTCAAAAAAAAGGGAAAAACACCCCCTAAAAGTCATAGAATCTTAATGAAAACCCCACCATCAGATTCAGCGTATCAGAGAACTTTATTGGTTTCAAGCTCCCATCTGCAAAAATGTGGAATTTTTTTTTTTTTTTTGCCAGAAGATATATCACGGATCCGGGTTTATTTGCTTTTTCCCCATGGGTGATCGTATCGACCCAGAGGGTTCTAGAATTTTGCAAGAGGACTTATTTGAACAGAAATTAAAAGTTCTAGTGCCTTTTTTAATCAAAAAAAAAATAGAATCACTTTTTAAAAAAATTTGTATTTTAGATGTCATTTCATATTTTCAAAGATATTTGATTTCTAAAGCAATCATAACCATATATGAAGTAATAAGTGACTTGACGTAAGATCTAAAACAGATTGTGTACTAATAACCATATATAACGTAATGAGTGACGTTACGTAAAAATTGAACAAATTAATTTTCATTTTATTTTAGTTTTAGTTTAGAATCGATAAAGTTATAAACTGGAGAAATATTTATGGTATCTGAGCAATAATTTTAATCTTGTAATTTAAACTGGAAAAGTACCTGAAAATTTTAAATTCAATTCAATTCAATTTATTGAAATAAAAACAAGTTAAAACATAACACCAATAACAATATTGAACAGAGAAGCGAACTTGTTGTGGACCATAACAAAAAAAAATTGAAAATGAACAAGAGAGAAAAAAAAAAGAAAAAACAGAAAAAAAGAGAAAACACGGGTAAATTAAAGCAAATTGATTAAAAATTTAGAGATTTATAATAATCAAAGTTTAGTAACATTGTTATACAGCGTACAAAAACTTGTGGATAGCTCAATACTGGAGGGTATCATATTCCATTGAAGTATAGATTTATAAATAAAATGAAATAGGGGATAGATAGGGGATCGCTGGGAGGAGCTAGAGACACACTTAGGGACAATAAAGGAACGGTTGGATGAACGGAGACATAGGCCTTCAGAATTATTGCAATTAAAATAAGATAATAATTGGGAAGGAAGGTTTTTATGGTAAGCGGAGTATGCAAGGGATAAATTTAATTTTTTAATAATTTGTTCAAAAGGAACAATACCAAAATCGGAGAACAAGTCCAGGGTGGGATATAGTCGGGGCAGCCGAAAAACTGCTTTGATGGCACGGTTTTGGGCAGTTTTTAATTTATTGGTAACTGAAGGATAAGTGTTGCCCCAAACAGATCCACACTATGAGATATATGGGTAAATAAAAGAGCAATAAAGGTGACAAGGATATCAGGGGGAAGAAAATTATTCACACGATTAATCATACTTACCTGTCGCAAAATTATGGCTCTGATGCAGGATACATGAGTTGCAAATGATAGGGAGGAGTCTATGTGTACAGCAAGAAACTTGGCAAATTGGCCCGCAGGAGGAGACTGGTGAAATATTTGAGGCCAAGTGCTTGCTGAGCTTCATTTTTTGTAAGGGGTTCGAAATAATACAACCTGACTTTCCTTGCTGTTATTGGTCATGCAGTTAACGAGACACCATTCCTGTACTCTATTCAGAAGAATTTGAGCAGAGGTGACGACGGATGGTAAATTAGGGCCGGTGATGAAAAAGTTGGTATCGTCAGAAAAAAGTACTGGGTGCACTGATGGACCCAGGCCTGTAACCAAATCATTAATATAAAGGAGAAAAAGTATTGAACCAAGAACAGCGCACTGCGGGACGCACCTCCGGACGGATAGGGGATGGAAGGTCATACCACCCAGACTCACACTCTCTACTCTACAAGAGAGATAAGAGCCGAACCATGAGAAAGGACTTCCACAAATCCCTCTGTTCTTAAGTTTACTTAATAAAACACTATAATCAACTATGTCAAAGGCCTTAGAAAAATCCTTAAATAAGCCAATTATTTCCCAGAAATTAGCCAATGGCACCAATTGATTAGCAGTTGAGTCAACAGGCTTAACTAGCTTTGATGTGGAATCTATGTCCTTTTTGATGGAAGATAGTTGAGCTATAGCTGTTTGCAAGATGTCATCACCTAGGAGTTTGGTGACAGCTTTCTTCTAGAGAATATTTTTGGTTTCTCCTGGTTCATTACTAACCTCAATTAAGTGACTGACTGTGAGATAAGTTGCAAGTCATGGCCATTCTTGGCACCTTTCGGATGAATCTGGGGGGAGGCAGGATGATGAAGTAAACGTAGGCCAGGGATGGGGGGACTGACTAATACCTTGGGTATGAACATTGTTTGCCTCTTTAGGAAATGATACTGTATTTGCATCTTCTACAACAACTGTTGCTTGGCTTCTACTGGGCCGATGGGGTGTGGGTTGCCGAGGGAATCTTGCAGCTACAACTGAGTAGGGTAGGTTCATTATATCCGATGTTCTAAGGATTACGACTCACTTTTGGTGAGCCGGACAAGATTGTTTTTGGAGGGCTGTGTGTCCCTTACGGTTGCAATTTCTGCAAAAAGGGTCTGACTCAGGGCATTCACTAATTGCATGGCCTGTTTTCCCACACTTAAGGCAACACGGACGGGACTGTTTGCAGTGTTTTTTGCTGTGGCCGTTGGCCAGACAAGTAGAGCATTGTAGGGGCTTAGGCTTATAAATCTTATCAAAAAGGGGCATACCGTACAAGAATATTTCTCTGTTTAGCTCATGCAGGAAATGAGGATTGAACGGCTTGGGTGAAGGACTCCTTCTTTGTTTGAACTTAGCCTTATTGCAGTTGAAGGATTTATGAGAAGGCCTCAATAATCTATTAGTTCAGTTTGTATTTCCTCCACTTTTACACTGGTATCAACACCATAAAGCACATACTTGTGAAACTTTTCCACATTTTTTTTGTGGCTAAAATTTTCGAGCCATCAAGAATTATTTCTTTGGATTTTGACTGGACATGGTCTGCCGCCTGAGAAGACGTAAAGTAAATATCAATAGACTCACCCTGCTTGAAAATAAGTTCAAAATTTACCTTGGCGATCAGAAAAACAGCTTTCCTAATTTGCATTATTCGATCTTTTGAAAAGGGTCGGCCATTGATTTTCTTGATTGAGACAGTATAATAATTAGGGTAATCTGCACTACTAGTTTCTGGGACACTTGAAGGGAGGGGTTGCACCATCATTGGCGATCGAGTTTCATCCTTTTTCCTCTTTTTGCCAGGCGTCTCACCTCTTTCATTAGAGTTAGTTGTGGCTAATGCCTGAAATCCTGACAGATGGCTAACTGTTTTCGACCGCGTAGTTGGGGGGTTCTAGAAAGAGTTTTAGAAGTAGGTAGGAAGGGCGACTGGCCAAGGATTTCAGTGGGAATATCTTTCTCGGGTGGTAGCCTTGGGGGCTGCTTTTTTCCCGACATTTATTCCGACGAGACACTAAAGATTCACGAACTGTTAATCAGTCTTAATTCAAAGTTACTTGACCAATAGTAAATATTCAGTTATGGAATTAGATTATTCACTATGATAAATAATAACTCACTTTGTGTGAAGTGAACAATCCCTTACAATTAAAACCACAAGTTAATTGTGCAATCTAACACAGTACAGTAGAAAAGATAATCCGATTAAGTTCATAAGTTAGCTCCGTGTAGTTCAGATAATAAACTCATACAAATTAGTTTTATTTTTGTTTTACATCAAAGGACGAATTATAGTTAATAGTGACTGAAATTTTAAAATAGATTTTATTTTCTGGGTTGCAGCGGTAGCTAGCAGCCTAGTAAAAGACGATCATGTCCAATGTTATCAGTACAGAAATCCTAATGTCATTATTCTTATATTGAAAGACGATCATTAAAAGAGTCGGTGTAGTAGGTGTGGTAGTACGTCTGATAGTAGGTGTGGTAGAAGCTAAGGTCGTAGGTGTGGTAGTTGGTGTGGTGGTAGGGGTAGTAGTCAGTGTGGCAGTTGTCGGTTTAGTCGTAGGTGTGGTAGTAGGTGTAGTAATCAGCGAGGTAGTAGGTTCAAACCAATTTCTTTTCCTTGTTTTTCAAGGCAAGAGACATATACTTTCATATAAAGGGGTATTGAACAATACGATTCTAATAGCGTACTTCGGTTTTTGACCTAATTCTAGTTTTAGGAGTTATGGCCTATTTTATTTTTTATTATTGGGCGTGATCATCTCCAACTAGGTTGCTAGCTACCGCTGCAAACCGGATCGTAGGTTCAATTCCTATAGCAGCCAGTTTTTACACGTTTGTCAAGTTTACGTCTAAACTAACTTCTACTAATAACTAAATGACTGACACCATTTATGATGTACTATTTCGATCCTTTATTTAAATTATATAAAAAAATATATACCTGATTACAAACAGGAAAAAGCCTACGGCTTTTCCTTCTTTGAAATAGTATGAGACGAACCTCAAACAATCGATTAGCTAATTAAGTCCAATGTATGCAATGGCTTGTTATTCCAATGACAGTATTTTAATGTAAAAAATCAAATGTAACCGTGTATGACGTCATATATACCACAAACCTCTTTTTCTTTTCCCTATTCTATCAGTTACTATGAGATAGACTTCTCTACTTACTCTAATAAATAAACGTCTGTCAATGACTACTACATGAAATCCTCTGGATAAACTTCCTTTATGATGAACTTTATCGATCATTTATGTAATTAAGTAATTATAATTAAAAACGAAAACCGAAAGTGTGAAACTTAGTAGACAATCGGTGTTAGAAATCAGACATGCTTCAAAAATCAAAAATCTTTGAAAAGACCGCAGTATGAAAAGACATCAAAAATGCAGTTTTTTTGTAAAGTGATTCCATTTTCAAATTTTTTGTCTTTAATTTAAAAAGCACTAGAACTTTTAATTTTTGTCAAAATGAGGCCTCTCGCAAAATTTTAGGACTATTTGGTCGATACGATCACCCATAGGGAAAAAAATGTAGATGCGTCCGTGATCTTTCTTCTGGCAAAAAATGTATAATTCCGCATTTTGTTTTCAGATAGGAGCTTTTTTTCGAAAATAACACAAATTTTCCCAGCCTTGTATTTTTTGATGGGTAAGACTAGACTTACATATTTAAAATCAGCATGAAAATACAATTTTTTTTGTGTGTCTATTTGTATCAAAATTCTGTTTTTCAGAGTTTTGGTTACTATTGAGACAAGTTACTCTTACTATACAGTTCTTTACCTCGAACTGTTTGATATATGATGAACTAAATCAACCCTTAGATAATCCTTTAAAATGAGTCATTAAACTGCTCTATACGATGTTCCACTGCCAAGATTTCTGAGGTGAAAAAAAGATGCCCTATATACAAAATATCGTAGTTTCAGCCATTTGTCTTGATTTTCAAGCCAATATGTTTTCATTGTTAATAAAGCGAAGGGACGGTAAATTTCTTATATGGGGGTTTCAAACAAAGCAGTTCTAATTGTTTACTTTTTGATCAGACTGATGGTTTAGGAGGTATGCCTTATTATATATCGTAGTATTGGACGTGATCGTCTCTTACTAGGTTACTAGCTACCGCTGCATCTCAGAAAAATTTGTTAAAGTCTTAAATTATAATCTTATTTTGGTTAATATGGGCTGAAATTCGTTTTTTACTGTGAAATTTTTATCTAATTCTAGTTTTAGGAGTTAAGACTACTTCTTTTTTTACTATGGGGCATGGTCGTTTGTTACTATGCTGCTAGCCACCACTGCAAAATCTTGCAGTATTGATGTGGAATATCTTGGTTGCGGCCACTTTTCTTGATTTTTGAACCGATATTTATCCCTTGATTTTCAACCCGAGGGACAGCTAGTTTCCTATGTAAGGGTATTGGAGAATGCGGTTCTAATTGTGCACTTCGTTTTTTGATCCGATTCTAGTTTTAGAAGTTATGGGCTAATTTAGGTTTTACTATGGGGTGTGGTAGTCTCTTACTAGGTTGCTAGTTACCACTGAAACCCGGATTAAAAAGTTCTAAGCTAGCTGTGGAAGAAAGAAAGGAAAGAAAAAAGATACCATATATGATGAATATCGTGATTTCAGCCAATTTTGTTGATTTTCAAGCCAATATATTTCCTTTGTTGTAAAAGCCAAGGGACGGTAAATTTCCTATATAGGAGCTTCGGACAAGATGGCTCAAATAGTGTACTTCGTTTTTATTATCTGATTCTAGTTTTAGGAGTTCTGGATTATTTCACTTTTTACTCTGGGAAGTGGTCGTTTCTTACAAGATTGCTAGCTACCGCTGCAGCCCAGATATTACTATATTTTCATCCCTTAAAATGAAGTAACGAGTCACTTGAAGCCAAAGAGGAACCAAACTAATTTCAAGATTTTTTGGTATTTTTCTGCTTTGCATTAAAAATAAAACTATTGCATGGACACAATAGATACTTTTGTTGTTTGAAGCTAAATAAAATTGTTTCGTTAAAAATTTTTAGGAATTAATCTAATTTCAGTTGACAAATCACATTTTTGGTTAAAACCCTAAAAGAACAACTGCATTTTAAATACATATATCTACATAATTTTTATAATCTTAAAAATACTATTTTCATTTTCGTAGGCAATAAGATGTTAATAATATCAGCTACTACAGGTATATCCGATGATTCCTAGTGTTATAATATAATAGCATAACCTACTACAGTGCTATGGAAAAATGGAGTTTTTGGAAAAAAATGATTCTATTTTAAAAAGTATTTTGTTTTTAATTACAAAATCCACTAGATGTAGCAATTTCCTTTAAAATGAGCCATTATAAAGATCTCTATGATTTCTAGCTGAGGAGAAAAATAAATACGAAAAAGAAACCTGCTGTCGATGGGGAATAACTTGGTTGCGGCCACTTTTCTTGATTTTTGAACCGATACATTTTCCTTGTTTTTTTTTTTAAGCCAAGGGACAATTAGTTTCCCATGGGTAAAAGAATGCGGTTCTAAGAGTGTACTTTGTTTTTTGATCTGATTCCAGTTTTAAGAGTTATGGGCTATTTTTTTTTTCCTATGGGGCGTCATCTTCTCTTGCTAGAAATCCAGATGGTATCTACCGCTGCAATCCAGATTAGGTTGCTAGCTACCACTGAAACCCAGAATAAAATAAATACTAGGCTGCTAGCTACTGCTGCAACCCGGATAATCAGATATTTTAATATATCCTATATGTCCTGGTGATTAGGCTGGCTGGCTCTCAGTTTGATAGCCTGGGTTAAATTCCCGGTAAGGGAAATGTTTACCTATGATGATTTCTTAAGGAAATTTTTAATGATCCTGATCCGGGTTGCAGCGGTAGCTAGCAACCTAGTAAGAGACGTCACGTCCAATGTTAAGAAATATAAAAACCCATTGCTTCTAAAAAAAGGAGTCAGATCAAAACAAAAGGTACACCATTAGAACCGCCTTGTCCGAAACCCCTGTATAGTAAACTTTCTTTTCCTTCGCATGAAGAGCAAGGGAAATATATTGGCTAGAAAATCAAGAAAAGTGGCAGCTACTACAACATTCTGCCTAAACGGGATATTTTTTTTTCTTTTGTTTCCAGAGATAGCTTGGCACTGGAACATCGTAGATAGTTTTTCAATAGCTCATTTAAAAGGAAATTAATTGGGTTACAAATCTATAGTAACTAAAATAAATTATTTCTAAAAGAGATTAAATTTTTCCACCAAAAACTGCATTTTTGATGTCTTTTCACACTGCAGTCTTTCAAACATAATCGTATACAGGCGGTATACAGGTATCTGCATCTGGGTTGCAGCGGTAGCTAGCAACCTAGTAAAAGACGATCACGTTCAATGTTAAGAAATATAATAACCCATAACTCCTGAAAAAATATTCAGATCAAAACAGAAAGTACACCGTTAGAACCGCCTTGTTCGAAATACCTGTATAGGAAACTTTCCATCCCTTGGCTTGAACAGCAAGGGAAATATATAGCCTTGAAAATCAAGAAAAGTGGCAGCTACTACACCATTCTGCCTAAATGGCATCTTTCTTCTTTTTTTTCTTTTCCACAGATAACTTGGTACTGGAACATCGTAGAGAGTTGTTCAATGGCTCATTTTAAAGGAAATTAATGGGATTAAAAACCTTTTGTAACTCAAACAAATTATTTTTAAAACAGAATACATTTTTTACAGTAAAGAACAAACTTCCAGCCCATAGTAACTAAAATAAGATTATAATTAATATTAAAGATTGATCAATGATGTCATAGTCGTAGGTTGTAGCCAGGTCGTTTCTTACTATTCCAGTTAAGAAAAATCCATAGGCTTTTTAATCTTTGTAATGCAGTAAGGATTTTGGTATCTATCAGTAAGCGAGGGAATATTAATTTAGATCGAACCGTTATATAAAACTAACAAAAAATAAAAGTAATTCTAAAACTTTCAGGTGTTTTTCTATTTATATAAGGATTGCATTAAAGAGTTGTTCAATGGCTCATTTTAAAGGAAATTAATTTGGTTAAAAACCTTTTGTAACTTAAACAAATTATTTTTAAAACATAATAAATTTTTCCCGTAAAAACTGCATTTTTGATGTTTTTTCATACTGCAGTTTCATACTGCATTTGATTTTCGAAGCAATCAAACAGTTCGTGGTAAAGTTATATTAAAAGACGATCATTAGAAGAACAAACCATTGCATACATTGGACTTAGTTAGTTGCCTGATTCTTTGAAAGTCGTCTCTTACTACTCCAAAGAAGGAAAAGCCGTAGGATTTTTCCTGTTTGTTTACATATAATATTAAACTATATCGATCCCTAAATAGAAAAAACTAATTGACAAATACCATTTATGATGAACTATATCGGTTCTTTTTGTAAACAGCCTTGATACCAATTTAACTTACATAATTCCCATCTATGATTGACAAGACCCATCCTTCATATTAGTCTAATGGTGTGCTTAGTAATTCAATTACTACAGGCTATAGTTTGTTCTTTAATATAACTCCTAGCTAAATGTAATAATACAGGCAATGTAATTAATATAGTTAAGAAGTCGCTCTTTAATACAGGCAATGTAATTAATATAGGCAAGAAGTCGTTCTTTATTATACTTCAAAAAATCAAGTAGATAACTAATTTCGAATGTATAGAATGATTTGTTATTCCAATGATCGTCTTTTAATGTAATCATTGTGATAGAGCTTCTTGATGTTAGATGTTTTGGCTCTCTCAATTTTTACTTCTCGATACGCCTGGTCGGTTGAATACCTTTGCTTTTTTCTTTTCAAGATGCTATCTTTGTTTTTTGTGTAGTATTGTTTTTTTAACTTACGTGTAGCTGACTTGGATAAAGCCATTATGTAACCCTTAGTTGGACGAAACCATTGTTTTATTTTGGCCTTTTATATAGTAATCCTAATGATTGTCTTTTAATACAACTTCAGTTAATATGGACAAAAGCTCCCTCTTTAATGTAATCCTTATATAAATAGAAAAATACCTGAATGTTTTAAAATGAGTTTTATTTTTTGTTAGTTTTACATAAGGGATCGATATAGTTTAATATTTTATGTAAACAAACAGGAAAAAGCCTACGGCTTTTCCTTCTTTGGAGTAATAAGAGACGACTTTCAAAGAATCAGGCAACTAACTAAGTCCAATGTATGCAATGGTTTGTTCTTCTAATGATCGTCTTTTAATATAACTTTAACACGAACTGTTTGATTGCTTCAAAAATCAAATGCAGTATGAAACTGCAGTATGAAAAGACATCAAAAATGCAGTTTTTACGGGAAAAATTTATTATGTTTTAAAAATAATTTGTTTAAGTTACAAAAGGTTTTTAACCAAATTAATTTCCTTTAAAATGAGCCATTGAACAACTCTTTAATGCAATCCTTATATAAATAGAAAAACACCTGAAAGTTTTAGAATTACTTTTATTTTTTGTTAGTTTTATATAACGGTTCGATCTAAATTAATATTCCCTCGCTTACTGATAGATACCAAAATCCTTACTGCATTACAAAGAGTAAAAAGCCTATGGATTTTTCTTAACTGGAATAGTAAGAAACGACCTGGCTACAACCTACGACTATGACATCATTGATCAATCTTTAATATTAATTATAATCTTATTTTAGTTACTATGGGCTGGAAGTTTGTTCTTTACTGTAAAAAATGTATTCTGTTTTAAAAATAATTTGTTTGAGTTACAAAAGGTTTTTAATCCCATTAATTTCCTTTAAAATGAGCCATTGAACAACTCTCTACGATGTTCCAGTACCAAGTTATCTGTGGAAAAGAAAAAAAAAGAAGAAATATGCCGTTTAGGCAGAATGGTGTAGTAGCTGCCACTTTTCTTGATTTTCAAGGCTATATATTTCCCTTGCTGTTCAAGCCAAGGGACGGAAAGTTTCCTATTGAGGTATTTCGAACAAGGCGGTTCTAACGGTGTACTTTCTGTTTTGATCTGAATCTTTTTTCAGGAGTTATGGGTTATTATATTTCTTAACATTGAACGTGATCGTCTTTTACTAGGTTGCTAGCTACCGCTGCAACCCAGATGCAGATACAACATATTAATCTACTAAAAGTCGAGGGCTCGTACAAGGAACTAAGTCATTATATAGAAGAAGTGTCAAGTGGACTCTGTCGTAATAATAGTCAAGACTTCATTTACGGTGATAGCAATATTAGAGTTTCTGTGGATGAAAATACAATAATAAAATTATTTGGTGAGAGCCTTAATAAGGTAGCTAACAACAAGGATGTATACCCCACAATGCATTGTGACAGTTGTGAGCAGATAAAGACAAAATACCAATTGAAGAGTCTAAGATCCCTTTCAAATAAGAAAGGTTTTGATGTAATGATGACCACGATTTTAGAACACCTACAACAGGACATACCCAAAGATGACAGAGAA
Source organism: Artemia sp. Qi Xiang Cuo (assembly GCF_049724085.1). Taxonomy (NCBI): domain Eukaryota; kingdom Metazoa; phylum Arthropoda; class Branchiopoda; order Anostraca; family Artemiidae; genus Artemia; species Artemia sp. Qi Xiang Cuo. Next base: position 17,353,772 of record NC_142803.1, read on the forward strand.
CAACTAATTCAATCTACAGGTTGGAAAGAGGATATCATAGATTCATTCTCTGTCTGTGATTACTGTGCTGGGAAAATGTTGAAAAGTCAGGAGAATGCCCGATCAGTATTAAATAACCTTCATATAGACTGTACACCTGAATGTATAAAGTGTTTAAATAATTTTGAAATGGCAATGATTCGATTTGTAATGCCTTGTCTTACGATCGTCAGATTAGGGCAAGTAACTGCATTGAAGAGACCTAGAACAGAACTTGTTGACGCTCTTAAGGGGAGAATAGTATATCTACCTGTTGATGTGCAAGCAAATGCAGATATTCAGCCTGAAAAACTTCTTAACATTGATAGTTTTGTAGTCATTGTCAATGGTCAGCCTACTTACAACAAGAATGTTTGGACTGCACTAATAGATCTGAGAAAAGTCCATGAAGCACTGTTGTGGTTAAGAGAGAACAACAGTCTCTATAAAACAATACATGCATACACCCTAGAAGATTTAAATAAAATACTTGAAACGCGTCCTGCTGAAAAAGCGGTTGGTGTAGATAATTTACCTGAAATACCGGAAGCTGCAATCCTTCAGAAACTGACAGAAAGCGCAAAATCTACATTGTTTGAACATATTTCTGTCTAGCCTCCCAATTCAGCGGTTCCAAAAGACTTCATTGAAGATTTTAAGCAGATGAAAGATCTTGGTACTGACCAATTTCAAATCAAGAAACTAAAAGGTGAGAGCGAAGACTTATTTCAGGAAGAACTTGATCTAAAAGTGTTTCCAAATCTTTTCCCGAAAGGCAAATATGGCTTGCGTGACAAGGCAAGACCATTTCGGATTAGGAATGCAGAATATTTTAAATCAAGGCTTCTTAGCAGACATACTAAGTTTCGTCTTGACAAACAGTTTCTTTTTCACAGCTTCCAATTGCAAGAATTCTCGTTTACATAAAGGACTGATTATAATAAAGAACAAACGCTTGCTTATAGTAACTGAAATATTAATTAAAAGTAGTAGCTCTAGCTTTAGTGGCAGTACTATCATCGGTAAACTTTTCTAGAGTATGGTGCAATAAATGACTTACTTACATGCTTTATTCTCTGAAATTCGTCTCTTACTACTCAAACTAAGAAAAAACCGTAGGCTTTTTCCTGTTTGTAATTTCAATCCAGGTTGCAAAGGTAGCTAGCCAACTAGTAAGAGACGATCACGTCCCATAGTAAAAAATGAAATAGCCCATAACACCTAAAACTAGAATCAGATGAATAAAAAACAATCCGAGTTGCAGCGCTAGCTAGCAACCTAGTAAGAGTTGATCACTTCCAATGTTTACATTAAAGAACGAAGTGTAGCCCATACTAAGGTATTAAAAGGAATAAATATATAGTTTCCGGGTTGCAGCAGTATTTTACATTAAAAGACGATCATATGAATAACAAAACATTGCATAAATCGGACTTAGCTAGCTACTTAATTGTTTGAGGTCCGTCTCTTACTATTTCAAAGAGGATTCAAAGAAGAAAAAGCCGTAGGCTTTTTCCTGCTTGTAATCCTGTAGTTTACATTAAAGAACGATTAAGATGTCATTGCATAGATGTTCGGGTTGCAGTGGTAGCTAGTAGCCACGCAAAGAGACGATCACGCCACATAACAAAAAACTAAAATAAACAATAGCTCCTAAAAATAGATTCAGATTAATTCGGGTTGCAGCGGTAGCTAGGAACCTAGTAAGAGACGATCACGCCCCATAGTAAAAATTAAGTAACCCATAACTCCTGAAAAAAGATTCTGATCAAAACAAGAAGTACACTATTAGAACCACCTTGTCCAAACCTTATATATAGCAAACTTAATTTCCTTTGGCTTGAATAACAAAAAAAAATATATTCGCTTGAAAATCAAGAAAATTGACTCTAATCCGGGTTGCAGCGGTAGCTAGCAACCTAGTAAGAGACGATCACGTCCAATGTTAAGAATTAAAAAACCCCTAACTCCTAAAAAAAAGAGTCAGATCAAAACAAAAAGTACACCATTAGAACCGCCTTATCCGAAACCCCTAGAAAGGAAACTTACCGCCCTTTGGCTTGAATAACAAAGAAAATATATTGGCTTGAAAATCAAGAAAATTGACTTCAACCATGTTATTCTCCACAAACGGGATATTTTTTTCTTTCTTTCTTCTTTTCCACAGATAGCTTGGCACTTGAACATCGTAGAGAGTTGTTCAATGTCTCATTTTAAAGGAAATATCTAGATCTAGTGCTATTTGTACTTAATTTTTTTTTATTAATTATTTTTTACGAAAAACTTAATTTTTTATATACAATATTGATCAATGACGTCATAGTCATTGGATGTAGTTAGTATTACATAAAGGCTCGATCATCGAATTTAAGCTGAAACTAAGTTAAGGACAATTATGCCTCCATATATTCACAGTGATGTATAAGATTTCCCATTACATCTGTAAACTGTTCCACAGTTGCCGGTCCATACCTTGGAAGCTTTTCACTAAACATGCAACATTTCTTTTGGATATTACTATGAAGTTTTGCGAAAGCATCTCTAGCTGACTTTTCAACAAAATCTATTCTTTCAGATTGATAATAAAGAACGACCTCTTGCCTATATAAATTCTATACGCCACTTAATTATAGTATAGTTACATTAAAAGACGATCATTGGAATAACCATTGCCAATATTGGAATTAGTTAGCTACTTGATTGTTTGAGCTTCATCTCTTACTATTTCAAAGAATAAAAAGCCATAGGCTTTTTCCTGTTTGTAATCATTCGGGTTGTAGCGGTAGCTAGCAACCTAGTAAGAGACGATCACGTCCAATGTTAAGAAATATAAAAACCCATATTCCTAAAAAGGAGTCAAATCAAAACAAAAAGTACACCATTAGAGTCGCCTTGTCCGAGACCCCTGTATAGAAAACTTTCTGTCCCTTGGCTTGAATAGCAAGGGAAATATATTGGCTTGAAAATCAAGAAAAGTTAGCATTTAGTACATTCTGCCTAAACGGGATATTTTTTTTGTTTCTTGTTTTCTACAGATAGCTTGGCAGTGGAACATCGTACAGAGTTGTTCAATGGCTCATTTTAAAGGAAATTAATTGGGTTAAAACTATTTTGTAACTAAAATAAATTACTTCTACGAGAGAATAAATTTTTCAATTTAAAACTGCATTTTGATGTCTTTTCATACTGCAGTCTTTTCAAAGATATTTGATTTTCGTACATAAATCATAATCGTATACCAGCGGTAAGATTTGATCCCACGCCTCCGAAGAGTACAATAAAGAACGACACCTAGCCCATGTTAACTGAAACATAAATAGGGATCATGTAATTTCCATCAGTATCATGGCTTTAGAGATGGCTGAAACCTAGAAAAGAACAAACCATAACAGTAAAGAACATTTCATGTTAAAGATTGATCAATGATGTAATAATCATAGTTTGTAGCCAGGTCGTCTTTTACTATTCGAATTAAGAAAAAGCCATAGGCTTTTTCCTGTTTGTAATTTCGCATCAAACAAAGAAGAAATTTCATCCGTGCTGTATAATAAAGAACAACTTCTTGCCTGTACTAAATCCGGGCAACCTAGTAAGAGACGATCACGTCCAATGTTAAGAAATATAAAAACCCATAGTTCCTAACAAAGGAGTCAGATCAAAACAAAAAGTACACATTAGAACCGCCTTGTCCGAAACCCCTGTATAGTAAACATTCTGTCCCTCGGCTTGAACAGCAAGGGAAATATATTGGCTTGAAAAGCAAGAAAATTGACTTTAACCACGTTATTCTCCCCAAACGGGATATTTTTTTTTCTCTTTCTTTTCCACAGATAGCTTGGCACTGGAACATCGTAGAGGGTTGTTCAATAGCTCATTTTAAAGGAAATTAATTGGGTTAAAAATCTATAGTAACTAAAATAAATTATTTCTAATTATAGTAAAGAACGATCTCTAAATGATGGTTGTAGCTATAGCTGCAATCAATTAAAAGACAAACCGTAGCCCATAGTAACTAAAAGTTTAAAATATATTTGAAAAATCATAATTGCAGTATTATAATAAAGAGCGAACACTTGCCTACGCTAATCTGGGTGGCAGCGGTAGCTATCACCCTAGTAGGAGACGATTACTCACCATAGTAAAAACAAAAATAACCAATAACTCCTAAGAAATAGTCAGATCAAAACAAAATATTCACTCCATAGTAACTCCATAGTAACCAAAGTTCAAAAATGCTTATTAGAAAAACACCTTTGAATTTCCATTCTAATGAGTCCTTTTACAAGTTTCTACGACGAAGCTTTGAATAAAATCCTTATCTGCCCCCAGGGCATAACTTACAACCCTTACCCTTCGGGATTGATGGATGTGGGGGGGGGCTAGTTGCCCTCCAATGGCTTTTGACTATTAAAAAGGGCACTAGCCACTCCAATTTTCAATCGACTGAGCCCTTTTCAAATTTTCTGTGACAAGTCCTGCAATGTCAAAGAAGCATGTCCTGCAATGGCTATAAAAACTCCATCGTGTGAACAATGCCAACTGGCTTTATTCGGATGTGACTGCATCTCAGGGACTGCGATTGTACTTGTGTCTTCTTATTGATATTTAGCTGGTAACACGGCCAAATATTTCTCCTTTGCAATTTTGCTCTAAAATTGTAGAAGATCGCCAGGTGAAAAATATATTTTCTTGAAACACTGGTCAAGATATTTGGCAATTGCGATGTCAGTGACTTGACCAAGGCTTATAAACCTAAAATGCATTTTATTGTATGCTAAAATGCAGAACGACCTTTTGCCTATACTAAATTTTATACGCCACTTAATTATAGTAAAGGTTAGTAATTCCATAGATAGACTGGCACTGGAACAACGTAGAGAGTTGTTTAATGGCTCATTTTAAAGGAAATTAATGAGGTTAAAAACCTTTTGTAATTTTATAATATTATATTAAAAGACGATCATTACAAGAATAAACCATTGCACACATTGGACTTAGTTTGCTGCCTGATTCTTTGACAGTCGTCTCTTACTACTTCAAAGATCCGGGTTGCAGTGGTAGCTAGCAACCTAGTAAGAGACAATCACGTCCAATGTTAAGAAATATAAAAACCCATAGCTCCTGAAAAAAGAGTCAGATCAAAACAAAAAGTACACCATTCGAACAGCCTTATCCGAAACCCCTGTATAATAAACTTTCTGTCCCTTGGCTTGAACATCAAGTGAAATATATTGGCTTGAAAATCAAGAAAAGTGGCAGCTACTACAACATTCTGCCTAAACAGGATATTTTTTTTTCTTTTGTTTCCAGAGATAGCTTGGAACTGGAACATCGTAGAGAGTTGTTCAATAGCTCATTTTAAAGAAAATTAATTGGGTTACAAATCTATAGTAACTAAAATAAATTATTTCTAAAAGAGAATAAATTTTTCCACCAAAAACTGCATTTTTGATGTCTTTTCACACGTCAGTCTTTCAAACATAATCGTATACCAACGGTAATATTTGAATCCACGCCTCCGAAGAGACTGGTGGCTAACACCAGTGCCTTTGACCACTCGGCCAGGCTGCCTCTCATAAATATATATGTGAATTTGGGTTGCAGCAGTAGCTAGCAACGTAGTAAGAGACGATCAGTTCAATGCTAAGAAATATAAAAACCCAAAACTCCTAAAAATAGTCAGATCAAAACAAAAGTACATCATTAGAACTACCTTGTCTGAAACCCTACAAGATAAATAATGAATGTCATCATATTTTATATTAGAGCTAAGACGTGAACAGAAAAACACGAAATTATATTGTTGTTTCTGAAGACGTCATGAAATAATACCATTGCACCATGACGTCATGAAATAAAATCATTACGCCGTGACGTCATAATTACTATATAAGAAACATCAAAACTGTAAATGGTCTCATTCATGAATACATAATGGTTAAATCAAAGCAAGCTACACGCAAATTAAAAAACAGTACTACAAAAAAAACATAGATAGTATCTTGAAAAGAAAAAAGCAAAGGTATTCAACCCACCAGGCGTATCGAGAAGTAATAATTGAGAGTGCAAAACAAAACAGCAAGATGTCTAATCACAATGATGAAGATTATAGACATGTCAAAATTGAGACAGCCAAACAAAAGATCAAGGAACGTTATCCAGGTTGCAGCGGTAGCTAGCAACCTAGTGAGAGACGATAACGTCCAATGTTAAGAAATATAAAAACCCATAGCTCCTAAAAAAGGAGTCAGATCAAAACAAAAAGTACACCATTAGAACCGCCTTATCCAAAACCCCTGTACAGTATACTTTCTGTCCCTTGGCTTGAACAGCAAGGGAAATATATTGGCTTGAAAATCAAGAAAAGTGGCAGCTACTACAACATTCTGCCTAAACGGGATATTTTTTTTTCTTTTGTTTCCAGAGATAGCTTGGAACTGGAACATCGTAGAGAGTTGTTCAATAGCTCATTTTAAAGAAAATTAATTGGGTTACAAATCTATAGTAACTAAAATAAATTATTTCTAAAAGAGAATAAATTTTTCTACCAAAAACTGCATTTTTGATGTCTTTTCACACTGCAGTCTTTCAAACATAATCGTATACCAGCTTTAAGATTTGAACCCACGCCTCCGAAGAGACTGGTGGCAAACACCAGTGCCTTGGACCACTCGGCCAGGCTGCCTCTCATAAATATATATGTGAATTTGGGTTGCAGACGTAGCTAGCAACCTGGTAAGAGACGATCAGTCCAATTCTAAGAAATATAAAAACCCAAAACTCCTAAAAATAGAGTAAAAAAAAAAAAAGTACATCATTAGAACTACCTTGTCTGAAACCCAACTAGATAAATAATGAATGTCATCATAGTTTTATATTAGAGTTACATTAAAAGTACAGTAAAGAACGATTTCTCTCCCATACTAACTGATATATGGTGGTTCCATGTGTAGTTACAAAAAGGACGAATATAGCTCATAATAAATGGCGTTTATCAATTATCCGGGTTGCAGTGGTAGCAAGCAACCTAGTCTGGATTGCAGCGGTAGCTAGCAACCTAGTAGAAGACCATCACGTCCAATGTTAAGAAATATAAAAACCCATAGTTCCTAACAAAGGAGTCAGATAGAAACAAATAGTACATCATTAGAACCGTCTTGTTCGAAACCCCTGTATAGGAAACTTTCAGTCCCTTGGCTTGAACAGCAAGGGAAATATATGGGCTTGAAAAGCAAGAAAATTACATTAAAATATGATCATTGGAATAACTTGATTGCTTGATTGCTACTTGATTGCTTTAGGATCGTCTCTTACTATTTAAAAGAAGAAAAAGCCGTACGCTTTTTCTTGTTTGTAATGATATAGCATAAAAAGAAACCCAAGTTGTAACTGACGTCATCCTGGTTGTTATAGTAAAGAGTTATAATAAAAATTCATTAAAAGACGATCATTGGAGTAATCCGGGTTGCAGAGGTAGCTTGCAACCTAGTAAGAGACGATCACTTCAAATGTCAATAAATATAAAAACTTATAACTCCTAAAAAAAGAGTCATTATAATAAAGAACGAACTCTTCCCTATACTAACTTTGTATAGGTAACTTCACTATAGTTAAGATTACAGTATTTATATTATTACAGTCCAAAAGGTATGAGTAATTTACAGTAAAGAAAGAACCTTAGCCCATAGTAACATCCGGGTCGCAGCGGTAGCTAGTGATTCAGGTTGCAGCGGTAGCTTGCAACCTAGTAAGAGACGATCAAGCCCCATAGTAAAAACTAAAGTAACCCATAACTCCTGAAAGAAGATTCAAATTAAAACGAGAAGTACATTATTAGAACCGCCTTGTCCAAAACCTCTGTGTAGCAAACTTACCGTACCTTGGCTTGAATAAGAAGGAAAATATATTGGCTTGAAAATCAAGAAAATTGGCTGTAACCACGATATTGTCCACGTGCGGCTTCTTTTTTTCTTTCCGTCTGATTTTCCTTCTCAGCTAGCTGGGCACGGGAAAATTATAGAGGGCTGTATAATGGCCAATTTTAAAGGAAATTGGTACATCTAGTGCCATTTGTAATTAAATATAAAAAAATTTTAAAAATAGAATCAATTTTGAAAAAAATGATTAATTTTCATGAACAAGCTTGAAGAATGACATTATAATCGTATATGGGTTATAACCATATATGACGTAATAAGTAAATGCAATATTTATACACGTTCTTCTCTCGACAAGAAAATTTTATTTTATTTTAATTCTAAGTTCAGGATGGCTAAAGTTATTATGTATACTACAAAAATATTAATGGTGTCTGAGCAATAATTTTAATTTTTTAAATAAAACTAAAAATACCTGAGATTTTAAAAACTAGTTTTATTTTTTGTTAATTTTTGTAATAAGGAATATACATTATAAGACGACCATTCGAAGAATCCGGGTTGCAGCGGTAGCTAGCAACCTAGTAAGAGACGATCACGCCCAATGTTAAGAAATATAAAAACCCATAGCTCCTAAAAAATGAGTCAGATCAAAACAAAAAGTAACCATTAGAACCGCCTTGTCCGAAAACCCTGTATAGGAAACTTTCTGTCCCTTGGCTTGAACAGCAAGGGAAATATATTGGCTTGAAAATCAAGAAAAGTGGCAGCTACTACAACATTCTGCCTAGACGGGATATTTTTTTTTCTTTCTTGTTTTCTAGAGATAGCTTTGCACTGGAACATCGTAGAAAGTTGTTCAATGGCTCATTTTAAAGGAAATTAATTGGGTTAAAAATCTTTTGTAACTAAAATAAATTATTTCTAAGAGAGAATAAATTTTTCAATTATAAACTGCATTTTTGATGTCTTTTCATACTGCACTCTTTCAAAGATATTTGATTTTTGTACATAAATCATGATCGTATTCCAGCGGTAAGATTTGAACCCACGCCTCCGAAGAGACCTGTGGCTAACACCAGCGCCTTGGACCACTCGGCCAATCTGCTCTCATAACTATATATATGTGAATTTGGGTTGCAGTAGTAGCTAGCAACCTAGTAAGAGACGGTCAGTCAAATGCTGAGAAATATAAAAACCCAAAACAAAAGTACATAATTAGAACTGCCTTGTCTGAAACCCCACTAGATAAATAATGAATGTCATCATAGTTTTATAATAGAGCTATGACGTGGACAGAAAAACACGAAATTATATTTTTGTTTCTGAAGACGTCATGAAATAATATCATTACGTCATGACGTCATGAAATAAAATCATTACGCTATGACGTCATAATTACTATATAAGAAACGTCAAAAGTGTAAATGGTCTCATTTATGATTACATAATGGTTAGATCAAAGCAAGCTATAAGCAAGTTAAAAAAACAATACTACCAAAAAAACAGAGATAGCATCTTGAAAAGAAAAAAGCAAAGGTATTCAACCGACCAGGCGTATCAAGAAGTGATAATTGATTGTGACAAACAGCGTTATTATAATGATGTAGTTTATAGACATGCGAAAATTGAGACAGCCAAACAAAAGAGTAAGGAACGGAATGATAATGATGAAGATTACAGAGAAGCAACAATTCAGCAGGCTAGACAAAAGATCAAGGAGCGTTATCACAATGATGATGATTACCGAAAAATATATAAGAAAAAAGTTGCTACCAGAATATGGGTAGATACTGGGGTGACAAAAGCTATAATGAAAAAATTAAATTCTCTGTGAGGTTGTACCGAAGAACACATAAGGACAAAGAGAAAAATGACATTCAGAAATACAAGAAGATGGCAAAAATGCAGGCTGATATCCGTAAATTGAGAAACCTTTTCCGCATGTTTAACCAGGATCACAAAAAGCATTCAAAATTACAGATTAAAATTCTCTTTGAAAGAGCGGATGCTCTTGAAAAGTCGGCTAGAAATGCTTTGGCAAAACTTTATAGTAATATCCAAAAGAAATGTTGTCAGTTTAATGAAAAGCTTCCATGGTCTTTGCAGCTTGTGTAAATCGCAAAAATATCTATGGTACCCGAGCAATAGCTTGAATCTTTCAATTCAAGCTAGAAAAATACCTTAAAATTTTAAAATTAGTTTTATTTTTGGTTAGGTTCTAACTAACCGACGTGGGATTTAATATGTATTTCCAGACCAAAAAATTCAACCTTTTATATATTTTATTTTTTAGTTTAGAATCGCTAAAGTTATTGTTATAGTGGTAAGCTACAAATATCGGGGTTGTAAATATCCTATTTACAGTATACCCTGCCCCAGGGTATGATAACGTGATCGAGTGGTCAAATGGCCACTTTCTAAAGCCAAGTATACCCACCCTGGGCTACCAACAAAAATCTATAACTCTCTCCTGGGAGGTAATGAACCCCCCTGTCAATATAATACTGACGGTGTTTCGTAACTCTGTTCCTACCCTGCCTGGGTCCCGGGAAAATTAGTACACAATATGTAGAAAATACCTTACTTGTATTCTTCCAAACGGTCACATATAACAACACAAATATGCTTCCCAAAAAGTGGTTTAAATGCAGACTAACTCAAAAAATAATGTTCTGTACAGCAACTTTTCATAGGGGTGGACCTTCACTTGGACCAGCCAATCCTTTTAATCCCCATTCAAAACCCATTCTACTATTTCTTAACTTTACCTTTCAAAGACTCAGACCAGGAAGTCCAAAATAGAATTTAGTTCAAAGCTTACTTATTGCGAAAGCATCTAACTTAGCAGCCAGAATTCAACTTAGGATTAAAATTCATGTTAAAGGCAAATGTAATTACAGAGAAGAAAATAGGTCATTTATATGAAAAGAAAAGAAACAGGGGTGGAATCCCAACACTTCCCCCGTAAGATAAATGATCATCCACGTGCCACACTGGTCCACCCTTACAAATATAACACTTAACTTCAACTTTACAAAATCCCTTTGTCCTCTTTCTTCCACCAGTGCCTCTACTTCCACCGCTGGGCTCAGGATCTGTCGTCATCCACACGTCTCTACTGTAGAACCACCATGGTCTCTATTGTATGGCATCCGCAATAGGTTTTGAAAGTTGAAGTCCCTAAGATTCGTAGAAAATGATCGTGCGCGGCACAATCAAAACACAAATTTCTTCGTATTCACGAGTTTACATTTGAGAGGAGCAGAGAATCAGTTTCTGGCACATTTGATGATGCCAGCCATCATGAAAAATTGGCTGCCCTAGCCTCTTAATTTCCATCTGTGGAAACAACCCCACATCTCAATAAAAAAGTAAATTGCCCCTTGGCATATTTTCAAATAATATAAGGCCGAAAATGCAAAGGCCTGTGAAAACGATAAGGGTACTGGGAATGAAGTAAAATTTTGAGTGAACCATGAATCGCCTTTTTTCTGGGTTCTCTCCCCTGAGATAATCAAATGCAGAATATGCGCTGATGCTAATTGAAGATGAAACGTAGATACTGAATATGGTTTGCCAGAAATAATTGTCGATTCCCATGAAGAATAACAACTATGAATAGGGCTACTTGAGAAAAATTTGTGTCAAATGAGTAAAGTGACTGGGAGAGAGTATCCCCTAAGGACTCCAGATTACAAACAGGAATAGTAATTATTCCTTATTCGAAATAGTAAGAGACGAACCTCTAATAATCAGGCAGCTAACTAAGTCCAATATATGCAATGGTTAGGTATTTTAATGGTCGTGTTTTTTTATATAGAACACAAAATATTTTAAAATTGTGTCCTTGAAAGCCTGCCTGGCACAGTGGATAGTGTGTTGAAATTCTACTCCAAATATCACAGGTCAATCCCTGCCGAAGGCAATGTTTACAGATTTGTCTTTTTAAAGTCTAAACAAAATTTCTATTAATAACTACTACATGAGATTCTCTTGACTGACAAAATTTATGATGAACTATATCATTCCTTTATGTAATAAAAGAACTGTTTAAAACACTGTTAGAAATACTTTTTTCTTGAGGCGGTGTTCCAGTAATTTGTTCTAAATCATTAGTCTTACAAAGACATATATTAATAAATCTAACAGGCTCGTTTTCGCCATAATTGAAAAATATTGCTTTTCCTTCGCTGTTGATAGGTATGCTTGTATATATATTTTTATTGCTGCTACATAAACTGCAATTGCTCCTTCCAAATTAATATACGAATTTTCTAAGAAGTACGCCTCCGTATATTCACCGTGTTGTCAAACATTTTCCATTGCATCTATAAACTGTTCCGCAGTTGCCAATCAATTCCATGGAAGCTTTTCATTAAACTGACAACATTTCTTTTGGATATTACTATGAAGTTTTGCCAAAGCATTTCTAGCCGACTTTTCAAGAGCATCCGCTCTTTCAAAGAGAATTTTAATCTGTAATTTTGACTGCTTTTTGTGATCCTGGTTAAACATGCGTAAAAGGTTTCTCAATTTACGGATATCAGCCTGCATTTTTGCCATCTTCTTGTATTTCTGAATGTAATTTTTCCCTTTCTCCTTATGTGTTCTTCGGTACAACCTCGCAGAGAATTTAATTTTTTCATTATAGCTTTTGTCACCCCAGTATCTACCCATTATTCTGGTAGCAACTTTTTTCTTATATATTTTTCGGTAATCTTCATCATTGTGATAACGCTCCTTGATCTTTTGTCTAGCCTACTGAATTGTTGCTTCTCTGTAATCTTCATCATTATCATACCGTTCCTTACTCTTTTGTTTGGCTGTCTCAATTTTCGCATGTCTATAAACTACATCATTATAATAACGCTGTTTGTCACAATCAATTATCACTTCTCGATACGCCTGGTCGGTTGAATACCTTTGCTTTTTTCTTTTCAAGATGCTATCTCTGTTTTTTTGGTAGTATTGTTTTTTTAACTTGCTTATAGCTTGCTTTGATTTAACCATTATGCAATCATAAATGAGACCATTTACACTTTTGACGTTTCTTATATAGTAATTATGACGTCATAGCGTAATGATTTTATTTCATGACGTCATGACGTAATGATATTATTTCATGACGTCTTCAGAAACAAAAATATAATTTCGTGTTTTTCTGTCCACGTCATAGCTCTATTATAAAACTATGATGACATTCATTATTTATCTAGTGGGGTTTCAGACAAGGCAGTTCTAATTATGTACTTTTGTTTTGATCTGACTCTATTTTTAGGAGTTTTGGGTTTTTATATTTCTCAGCATTTGACTGACCGTCTCTTACTAGGTTGCTAGCTACTGCTGCAACCCAAATTCACATATATATAGTTATGAGAGCAGATTGGCCGTGTGGTCCAAGGCGCTGGTGTTAGCCACAGGTCTCTTTGGAGGCGTGGGTTCAAATCTTACCGCTGGAATACGATCATGATTTATGTACAAAAATCAAATATCTTTGAAAGAGTGCAGTATGAAAAGACATCAAAAATGCAGTTTATAATTGAAAAATTTATTCTCTCTTAGAAATAATTTATTTTAGTTACAAAAGATTTTTAACCCAATTAATTTCCTTTAAAATGAGCCATTTAACAACTTTCTACGATGTTCCAGTGCAAAGCTATCTCTAGAAAACAAGAAAGAAAAAAAAATATCCTGTTTAGGCAGAATGTTGTAGTAGCTGTCACTTTTCTTGATTTTCAAGCCAATATATTTCCCTTGCTGTTCAAGCCAAGGGACAGAAAGTTTCCTATACAGGGTTTTCGTAAAAGGCGGTTCTAATGGTTACTTTTTGTTTTGATCTGACTCATTTTTTAGGAGCTATGGGTTTTTATATTTCTTAACATTGGGCGTGATCGTCTCTTACTAGGTTGCTAGCTACCGCTGCAACCCGGATTCTTCGAATGGTCGTCTTATAATGTATATTCCTTATTACAAAAATTAACAAAAAATAAAACTAGTTTTTAAAATCTCAGGTATTTTTAGTTTTATTTAAAAAATTAAAATTATTGCTCAGACACCATTAATATTTTTGTAGTATACATAATAATTTTAGCCATCCTGAACTTAGAATTAAAATAAAATAAAATTATCTTGTCGAGAGATGAACGTGTATAAATATTGCATTCACTTATTACGTCATATATGGTTATAACCCATATACGATTATAATGTCATTCTTCAAGCTTGTTCATGAAAATTAAGCGTTTTTTTCAAAATTGATTCTATTTTTAAAATTTTTTTATATTTAATTACAAATGGCACTAGATGTACCAATTTCCTTTAAAATTGGCCATTATACAGCCCTCTATAATTTTCCCGTGCACATCTAGCTGAGAAGGAAAATCAGACGGAAAGAAAAAAAGAAGCTGCACGTGGACAATATCGTGGTTACAGCCAATTTTCTTGATTTTCAAGCCAATATATTTTCCTTGTTATTCAAGCCAAGGTACGGTAAGTTTGCTGCACAGAGGTTTTGGACAAGGCAGTTCTAATAATGTACTTCTCGTTTTAATTTGAACCTTCTTTCAGGAGTTACGGGTTACTTTAGTTTTTACTATGGGGCTTGATCGTCTCTTACTAGGTTGCTAGCTACCGCTGCAACCTGAATCACTAGCTACCGCTGCGACCCGGATGTTACTATGGGCTAAGGTTCTTTCTTTACTGTAAATTACTCATACCTTTTGGACTGTAATAATATAAATACTGTAATCTTAACTATAGTGAAGTTACCTATACAAAGTTAGTATAGGGAAGAGTTCGTTCTTTATTATAATGACTCTTTTTTAGGAGTTATAAGTTTTTATATTTCTTGACATTTGAAGTGATCGTCTCTTACTAGGTTGCAAGCTACCTCTGCAACCCGGATTACTCCAATGATCGTCTTTTAATGAATTTTTATTATAACTCTTTACTATAACAACCAGGATGACGTCAGTTACAACTTGGGTTTCTTTTTATGCTATATCATTACAAACAAGAAAAAGCGTACGGCTTTTTCTTCTTTTAAATAGTAAGAGACGATCCTAAAGCAATCAAGTAGCAATCAAGCAATCAAGTTATTCCAATGATCATATTTTAATGTAATTTTCTTGCTTTTCAAGCCCATATATTTCCCTTGCTGTTCAAGCCAAGGGACTGAAAGTTTCCTATACAGGGGTTTCGAACAAGACGGTTCTAATGGTGTACTTTTTGTTTTGATCTGACTCCTTTTTTAGGAACTATGAGTTTTTATATTTCGTAACATTGGACGTGATCGTCTCTTACTAGGTTGCTAGCTACCGCTGCAACCCAGACTAGGTTGCTAGCTACCGCTGCAACCCAGACTAGGTTGCTAGCTACCACTGCAACCCGGATAATTGACAAACACCATTTATTATGAGCTATATTCGTCCTTTTTGTAACTACACATGGAACCACCATATATCAGTTAGTATGGGAGAGAAATCGTTCTTTACTGTACTTTTAATGTAACTCTAATATAAAACTATGATGACATTCATTATTTATCTAGTAGGGTTTCAGACAAGGTAGTTCTAATGATGTACTTTTGTTTTTTTTTTACTCTATTTTTAGGAGTTTTGGGTTTTTATATTTCTTAGAATTGGACTGATCGTCTCTTACCAGGTTGCTAGTTACGTCTGCAACCCAAATTCACATATATATTTATGAGAGGCAGCCTGGCCGAGTGGTCCAAGGCACTGGTGTTTGCCACCAGTCTCTTCGGAGGCGTGGGTTCAAATCTTAAAGCTGGTATACGATTATGTTTGAAAGACTGCAGTGTGAAAAGACATCAAAAATGCAGTTTTTGGTAGAAAAATTTATTCTCTTTTAGAAATAATTTATTTTAGTTACTATAGATTTGTAACCCAATTAATTTTCTTTAAAATGAGCTATTGAACAACTCTCTACGATGTTCCAGTGCCAAGCTATCTCTGGAAACAAAAAAAAATAAAAAAAAAATATCCCGTTTAGGCAGATTGTTGTAGTAGCTGCTTCTTTTCTTGATTTTCAAGCCAATATATTTCCCTTGCTGTTCAAGCCAAGGGACAGAAAGTTTACTGTACAGGGGTTTTGGACAAGGCGGTTCTAATGGTGTACTTTTTGTTTTGATCTGACTCCTTTGTTAGGAGCTATGGGTTTTTATATTTCTTAACATTGGACGTTATCGTCTCTCACTAGGTTGCTAGCTACCGCTGCAACCTGGATAACGTTCCTTGATCTTTTGTTTGGCTGTCTCAATTTTGGCATGTCTATAATCTTCATCATTGTGATTAGACATCTTGCTGTTTTGTTTTGCAGTCTCAATTATTACTTCTCGATACGCCTGGTGGGTTGAATACCTTTGCTTTTTTCTTTTCAAGATACTATCTATGTTTTTTTGTAGTACTGTTTTTTAATTTGCGTGTAGCTTGCTTTGATTTAACCATTATGTATTCATGAATGAGACCATTTACAGTTTTGATGTTTCTTATATAGTAATTATGACGTCAAGGCGTAATGATTTTATTTCATGACGTCATGGCGCAATGGTATTATTTCATGACGTCTTCAGAAACAACAATATAATTTCGTGTTTTTCTGTTCACGTCTTAGCTCTAATATAAAATATGATGACATTCATTATTTATCTTGTAGAGTTTCAGACAAGGTAGTTCTAATGATGTACTTTTGTTTTGATCTGACTATTTTTAGGAGTTTTGGGTTTTTATATTTCTTAGCATTGGACTGATCGTCTCTTACTACGTTGCTAGCTACTGCTGCAACCCAAATTCACATATATATATTTAAGAGAGGCAGCCTGGCCGAGTGGTCAAAGGCACTGGTGTTAGCCACCAGTCTCTTCGGAGGCGTGGATTCAAATATTACCGTTGTTATACGATTATGTTTGAAAGACTGACGTGTGAAAAGACATCAAAATGCAGTTTTTGGTGGAAAAATGTATTCTCTTTTAGAAATAATTTATTTTAGTTACTTTAGATTTGTAACCCAATGAATTTCCTTTAAAATGAGCTATTGAACAACTCTCTACGATGTTCCAGTTCCAAGCTATCTCTGGAAACAAAAGAAAAAAAAATATTCCGTTTAGGCAGAATGTTGTAGTAGCTGCCACTTTTCTTGATTTTCAAGCCAATATATTTCACTTGATGTTCAAGCCAAGGGACAGAAAGTTTATTATACAGGGGTTTCGGATAAGGCTGTTCGAATGGTGTACTTTTTGTTTTGATCTGACTCTTTTTTCAGGAGCTATGGGTTTTTATATTTCTTAACATTGGACGTGATTGTCTCTTACTAGGTTGCTAGCTACCGCTGCAACCCGGATCTTTGAAGTAGTAAGAGACGACTGTCAAAGAATCAGGCAGCAAACTAAGTCCAATGTGTGCAAAGGTTTATTCTTGTAATGATCGTCTTTTAATATAATATTATAAAATTACAAAAGGTTTTTAACCTCATTAATTTCCTTTAAAATGAGCCATTAAACAACTCTCTACGTTGTTCCAGTGCCAGTCTATCTATGGAATTACTAACCTATACTATAATTAAGTGGCGTATAAAATTTAGTATAGGCAAAAGGTCGTTCTGCATTTTAGCCTGCAATAAAAGGCATTTTAGGTTTATAAGCCTTGGTCAAGTCACTACCATCGCAATGGCCAAATATCTTGACCAGTGTTTCACGAAATGTGTATTTCACCTGGCGATCTTCTACAATTTTAGAGTAAAATTGAAAACGAGAAATAACTGGCCGTGTTACCAGCTAAATATCAATAAGAAGATACAAGTACACTCGCGGTCTCTGTGATGCAGTCACATCAGAATAAAGCCAGTTGGTATTGTTCACACAATGGAGTTTTTATAGCTATTGCAGTACATGCTTCTTTGACATTGCAGGACTTGTCACAGAAAATTTGAAAAGGGCTCAGTCGATTGAAAATTGGAGTGGCTAGTGCCTTTTGTAATAGTAAAAAGCCATTTGTGGGCAACTAGCCCCCCCCACACCCATCATTCCCTAAGGGTAAGGGCTGTACGTTATGCCCTGGGGGCATATAAGGATTTTATTCAAAGCTTCGTCGTAGAAACTTGTAAAAGGACTCATTAGAATGGAAATTCAAAGGTGTTTTTCTAATAAGCATTTTTGAACTTTGGTTACTATGGAGTTACTATGGAGTGAATATTTCGTTTTGATCTGACTCTATTTCTTAGGAGTTATTGGTTATTTTTGTTTGTACTATGGGGAGTGATCGTCTCTTACTAGGGTGATAGCTACCGCTGCCACCTGGATTAGTGTAGGCAAGTGTTCGCTCTTTATTATAATATTTCAATTATGATTTTTCAAATATATTTTAAACTTTTAGTTACTATGGGCTACGGTTTGTCTTTTAATTGATTGCAGCTATAGCTACAACCATCATTTAGAGCTCGTTCTTTACTATATTTAGAAATAATTTATTTTAGTTACTATAGATTTTTAGCTCAATTAATTTCCTTTAAAATGAGCTATTAAACAACCCTCTACGATGTTCCAGTGCCAAGTTATCTGTGGAAAAGAAAGAAAAAAAATATCCCGTTTGGGGAGAATAACGTGGTTAAAGTCAATTTTCTTGCTTTTCAAGCCAATATATTTCCCTTGCTGTTCAATCCAAGGGACAGAATGTTTACTATACAGGGGTTTCGGACAAGGCGGTTCTAATGTGTACTTTTTGTTTTGATCTGACTCCTTTGTTAGGAACTATGGGTTTTTATATTTCTTAACATTGGACGTGATCGTCTCTTACTAGGTTGCTAGCTACCGCTGCAACCCGGACTTGCTACCGCTGCAACCCGGATTTAGTACAGGCAAGAAGTTGTTCTTTATTATACAGCACGGATGAAATTTCTTCTTTGTTTGATGCGAAATTACAAACAGGAAAAAGCCTATGTCTTTTTCTTAATTCGAATAGTAAAAGACGACCTGGCTACAAACTATGATTATTACATCATTGATCAATCTTTAACATGAAATGTTCTTTACTGTTATGGTTTGTTCTTTTCTAGGTTTCAGCCATCTCTAAATCCATGATACTGATGGAAATTACATGATCCCTATTTATGTTTCAGTTAACATGGGCTAGGTGTCGTTCTTTATTGTACTCTTCGGAGGCGTGGGATCAAATCTTACCGCTGGTATACGATTATGATTTATGTACGAAAATCAAATATCTTTGAAAAGACTGCAGTATGAAAAGACATCAAAATGCAGTTTTAAATTGAAAAATTTATTCTCTCGTAGAAATAATTTATTTTAGTTACAAAAGAGTTTTAACCCAATTAATTTCCTTTAAAATGAGCCATTGAACAACTCTGTACGATGTTCCACTGCCAAGCTATCTGTAGAAAACAAGAAAGAAAACAAATATCCCGTTTAGGCAGAATGTACTAAATGCTAACTTTTCTTGATTTTCAAGCCAATATATTTCCCTTGCTATTCAAGCCAAGGGACAGAAAGTTTTCTATACAGGGGTTTCGGACAAGGTGACTCTAATGGTGTACTTTTTGTTTTGATTTGACTCCTTTTTTAGGAATATGGGTTTTTATATTTCTTAACATTGGACGTGATCGTCTCTTACTAGGTTGCTAGCTACCGCTACAACCCGAATGATTACAAACAGGAAAAAGCCTATGGCTTTTTATTCTTTGAAATAGTAAGAGACGAAGCTCAAACAATCAAGTAGCTAACTAATTCCAATGTTGGCAATGGTTATTCCAATGATCGTCTTTTAATGTAACTATACTATAATTAAGTGACCTATAGAATTTATATAGGCAAGAGGTCGTTCTTTATTATCAATCTGAAAGAATAAATTTTGTTGAAAAGTCAGCTAGAGATGCTTTCGCAAAACTTCATAGTAATATCCAAAAGAAATGTTGCATGTTTAGTGAAAAGCTTCCAAGGTATGGACCGGCAACTGTGGAACAGTTTACAGATGTAATGGGAAATCTTATACATCACTGTGAATATATGGAGGCATAATTCTCCTTTACTTAGTTTCAGCTTAAATTCGATGATAGAGCCTTTATATAATGCTAACTACATCCAACGATTATGACGTCATTGATCAATATTGTATATAAAAAATTAAGTTTTTCGTAAAAAATAATTAATAAAAAAAAATTAAGTACAAATAGCACTAGATCTAGATATTTCCTTTAAAATGAGACATTGAACAACTCTCTACGATGTTCAAGTGCCAAGCTATCTGTGGAAAAGAAGAAAGAAAGAAAAAATATCCCGTTTGTGGAGAATAACATGGTTGAATTCAATTTTCTTGATTTTCAAGCCAATATATTTTCTTTGTTATTCAAGCCAAAGGGCGGTAAGTTTCCTTTATAGGGTGTTCGGACAAGGCGGTTCTAATGGTGTACTTTTTGTTTTGATCTGACTCTTTTTTTTAGGAGTTAGGGGTTTTTAGGAGGAGTTAGGGGTTTTTAGGAGAAGTGTCAAGTGGACAGAGTCCACTTGACACTTCTTCTATATAATGACTTAGTTCCTTGTACGAGCCCTCCACTTTTAGTAGATTAATATGTTGTATAATCTTACATTTTGATACTGCCTTATATACGCTATTAATGAAACAGTTCAAGACAGAAAAATCTGGAGCTGGTGCCCTTAGAGAACGCAAATAGCTCTGACATCCCTCATTTGGGCTACAGTATAACGAGTGCCCATGCTTTCTTGTGTCCCTGTAATTGATTTAACAATAATCCAAGCCGCCAAGGTAGAAATTAACCACTTTGTCAGTTGAAAATTTTAATGCTATATTATTTTCAAGGATATCAAAAATAATTTGACATAATTCAATATCCGTCGGATAGAGCTTGCAGATATCAGGGTGACATTGCCAAGTAACCTGCTGCCCAATTTTTGGCTTTGAATGTTTACTCAGATTGTTATAGGTGACTTCAGCCATCATAATTTCTTTGTCAGATCTAGTTTTAAAGCATTTTTCAATAGTTGTCTCGTACTTTTCAGGACAGTTTGTTCTACTACACAGAGACTTTTTTGCCAAATATTCAGTAGAACTAAAAGAACTGTTTAAAACACAGTTAGAAATGCTTTTTTCTTGAGTCGGTGTTCTAGGAATTTGTTCTAAATCATTAGTCTTACAAACACATTTACTAATAACCCTAACAGGCTCGTTTTCGCCATAATTGAAAAACATTGCTTTTCCTTCGCTGTTGATAGGTATGCTTGTATATATATTTTTATTGCTGCTACATAAACTGCAATTGCTCCTTCCAAAATTAATATACGAATTTTCTAAGAAGTACGCCTCCGTATATTCACTGTGTTGTCGAACATTTTCCATTGCATCTATAAACTGTTACGCAGTTGCCAATCCATACCTTGGAAGCTTTTCGTTAAACTGACAACATTTCTTTTGAATATTGCTATGAAGCTTTGCCAAAGCATTTCTAGCCGACTTTTCAACAGCATCCGCTCTTTCAAAGAGAATTTTAATCTGTAATTTTGAATACTTTTCGTGATCCCGATAAAACATGCGTAAAATGTTTCTCAATTTACAAAGATCAGCCTGCATTTTTGCCATCTTCTTGTATTTCTGAATGTAATTTTTCCCTTTGTCCTTATGCGTTCTTCGGTACAACCTCGCAGAGAATTTAATTTTTTCATTATAGCTTTTGTCACCCCAGTATCTACCCATTATTCTGGTAGCAACTTTTTTCTTATGTTCGTTTCGATAATCTATATCGTTATCATACCGTTCCTTGCTCTTTTGTTTGGCTGTCTCAATTTTCCCTTCTCGATACCCCTGATCCGTAACATACCTCTGTTTTCCTCTGTCATATTTCATTTTCTTAAATCCTGGATCACAAGACATCTTAGTAGCAATCCTTACGCGTTCTCGAGCTTTATTGCGTTCGGTGGCATTTTTATCTCTTTTAAATAAACTTTTCTGATATTTCAGGAAGTTAGCTTTATTTTTTATGTAGTAAAGCTTTCTACTAGTAGAAATTTGGATTGCTCTATTTTGAAATTTTTTTTGGTTATTCTTTCTTTTTTTCCACTCGCGTGAGACCATATTTTTTCAAGGTTTAAAATTATTAAGTACACAAAATCCCGTGTCGAGCATCTAAAACCTGGCATAAAACAAAACTAATTTTAAAATTTTCAGGTATTTATCTTGTTTTAATTACAAAATTATTATTATTGGTTAGACACCATAAATATTTTTGCAGTTTTCATAATAAGTTTAGCGATTCTGGACTGAAAACTAAAATAATTGCAATTATGAGACAATAATATTGAGATATGTACTTTACGGGTTACAAACCAAAAAAAGTTTGGTTCCAGGATACAATAATAAATTTGAACTGAGATGAAAAAAATTTTTCTTCCAGGAGACAAAAAGCAAAACTAATTTTAGAATTGTCATGTATTTTTCTTGTTTAAATTAAAAAATTACTATTACTGATTAGGCATCATAAATATTTTTGCAGTTTACATAATAATTTTAGCGATTAAGCCAAAAAAGAAAATTTTGGTTTCAGGAGTTTTGGTTACTATTGAGACAAGTAGCTATTATTACTATAGAGTTCATTACCATGAACTGTTTGATTGCTTCAAAATTCAAATATCTTTGAAAAGACTGAAGTATGAAAATACATAAAAAATGCAATTTTTTTGAAAAAATTGATTCTAATTTAAAAATTATTTTATTTTTAAATACAAAAGTGACTAGATGTTGCAATTTCCTTTAAAATGAGCTATTATACAGCTCTCTATGATTTTCCAGTGCCCAGCTAGCTGAGGAGAAAATCAAGCAGAAAGAAAAAAATATCCCGTTTGTGGAGAATAACGTGGTAAAAGTCTATTTTCTTGATTTTCAAGCCAATATATTTTCTTTGTTATTCAAGCCAAAGGGCGGTAAGTTTCCTTTATAGAGGATTCGGACAAGGCGGTTCTAATGGTGTACTTTTTGTTTTGATCTGACTCTTTTTTTAGGAGTTGGGGGGTTTTATATTTCTTAACATTGGAGGTGATCATCTCTTACTAGGTTGCTAGCTACCGCTGCAACCCGGAACCACTTGTTACCTGGGAGAAGGGGGTTCGATTCCCCGTCGGGGAGAACTTTTAATATGTTGAATTAAAAGCACTATCTTTTCATTTTAAAATTTAAGAAAGAAACTTGTTTATTTACATTCTAGCTAAAATAAATGAAGATAATATGAATGAACCACAGGGTTCAGTTTCTTTGGACTTGAGTTCGTTTTTTAACTATAAATACAAACAGGAAAAAGCCTACGGCTTTTTCTTCTTTTGAATAGTAAGAGACGAAACTCAAACAATAAAGTAGCTAACTAAGTCCAATGTATGGAATGGTTTGTTATTTCAGTGATCGTCTTTTAATGTAAATTTACTAACCTATACTATAGTTAAGTGGCCTATATAATTTAGTATAGGAGAGAGTCGTTCTTTATTATAATACTGTAAATTAATTTCCTTTAAAATGAGCCATTGAACAACTCTCTACGATGTTCCAGTGCCAAGCTATCTCTGGAAAAGAAGAAAAAAAGAAAAAAATATCCCTTTTAGGCAGAATTTTGTAGTAGCTGCCACTTTTCTTGATTTTCAAGCCAATATATTTCCCTTGCTACTCAAGCCAAAGGGCGGTAAGTTTCCTTTCAAGGGGTTTCGGACAAGACGGTTCTAATGGTGTACTTTTGAATTTGATCTGACTCCTTTCTTAGGAACTATGGGTTTTTACATTTCTTAATTTACTGTAATACCGCTGCAACCCGGATGTAATTTTTCCCTTTGTCCTTATGCGTTCTTCGGTACAACCTCGCAGAGAATTTAATTTTTTCATTATAGCTTTTGTCACCCCAGTATCTACCCATTATTCTGGTAGCAACTTTTTTCTTATGTTTGTTTCGGTAATCTATATCGTTATCATACCGTTCCTTACTCTTTTGTTTGGCTGTCTCAATTTTCGCATGTCTATAAACTACATCATTATAATAACGTTGTTTGTCACTATCAATTATTACTTCTCGATACGCCTGGTCGGTTGAATACCTTTGCTTTTTTCTTTTCAAGATGCTATCTCTGTTTTTTTGGTAGTACTGTTTTTTTAACTTTCGTGTAGCTTGCTTGATTGAAACCATTATGTAACCATTAGTTGAATGTTTTTATGTCACGTATCAAGTATCAAGAACCTAACAAAAAATTAAATTAATTTTTAAATTTTCAGGTATTTTTCAAGTCTAAATCAAAAGATTAAAACTATTGTTCAGACACCATAAATATTTTTGCAGTTTATAACTTTAGCGATTCTGAACTAAAAACGAAAATAAAATAAAAATTATTTTTTTCTATTTTTACGTCACGTCGCTAATTAAGTCATATATGGTTATTAGTACACAATAGGTTTTAGATATTACGTCATGTCACTTAATACGTCATATATGGTTATTAGTAGATAATCGGTAAAATATTCGTTCTTTATTATAACCACTTAAACCCGGATTATGTAATAGGTTGCTAGCTACCGCTGCAACCTAGATATTCTTATTTCTGCTACTATGGGCTAAGGTTCGTTCTTTCATGTAAAATGCAACCCAGATTCACATATATATTATTTATGAGAGGCAGCCTGGCCGAGTGGTCGAAGGCACTGGTGTTAGCCACCAGTCTCTTCGGAGGCATGGGTTCAAATCTTACCGCTGGTATACGATTATGTTTGAAAGACTGTAGTGTGAAAAGACATCAAAAATGCAGTTTTTGATGGAAAAATTTATTCTCTTTTAGAAATAATTTATTTTAGTTACTATAGATTTTTAACCCCATTAATTTTCTTTAAATTGAGCCATTGATCAACTCTCTACGATACTCCAGTGCCAAGCTATCTGTGGAAAAGAAAAAAAGAAAAAAGAAAAAAATATGCCGCTTTGGCAGAATGCTGTATTAGCTGCCACTTTTCTTGATTTTCAAGCCAATATATTTCCCTTGCTGTTCATGCCAAGGGACTGAAAGTTTCCTATACAGGGGTTTCGGACAAGGTGGTTCTAATGGTGTACTTTTGAATTTGATCTGATTCCTTTTTTAGGAACTATGGGTTTTTATATTTCTTAACATTGGACGTGATCGTTGCAACCCGGATCTGGACTGAAAACTAAAATAATTGCAATTATAAGACAATAATATGGAGATACGTACTTTACGGGCTACAAACCAAAAAAGTTTGGTTCCAGGATACAATAATAACTTTGAACTTAGATGAAAAAAATTTTGATTCCAGGAGACAAAAAGTAAAACTAATTATAAAATTTTCATGTATTTTTGTAGTTTAAATTAAGAAATTACTATTACTGGTTAGACATCATAATTATTTTTGCAGTTTACATAATAACAATAGCGATTAAGGCAAAAAAGAAAATTTTGGTTCCAGGAGACAAAAAACAAAACTAATTCAAAAATTGTCAGGTATTGCTCTAGTTTGAATTAAAAAATTAGTATTATTGGTTAGACATAATAAATATTTTTGCAGTTTACATAATAACTTAAGAGATTCTGAACTCAAAACTAAAATAAAAAAAAATGAATATTTCTCATTGGAAATATAGGACAACAATACATAGATACGTAATTTACGGGTTAAGCCAAAAAAAATTAACTAAGATGATATAAAATTAATGGCGTATAAAATGGTGTAGCGAGTCAATTGAAGCAAAAGGAAAACCAAACTAATTTTTAAATTTTCAGGTTTTTTTCTGGTTTAAATTAAAAAATGGAAATTATTGTTCAGACACCGTAAATATTTCTGCACTTTGCAGCTAAATAAAATTATATTTTCTTAAATTTTCAGGAATTATTCTAGTTTCAGTTGACAAATAAGATTTTTTTTCTTCAAGGAATCGAGCAGCTAACTAAGTCCAATATATACAATGGTATTTTCTTCAAATGATCTCTTTTAATTAGGTTCCTAGCTACCGCTGCAAACAGGAACTATTAAAAAATATTTTATCATTAATTACGGAAGGAACTAGATGTAGCAAGTTTTACTATTGAGACGAGTCGCTGTTACTATACAACATATAGTTCGTTATCACGAACTGTTTGCTTTGATGTATCTATTGGTACCAAAATTTCGTTCTTTAGAGTTTCGGTTGCAATTGAGACAAGTAGCTATTATTACTATAGAATTCATTACCATGAACTGTTTGATTGCTTCAAAATTCAAATATCTTTGAAAAGACTGCAGTATGAAAATACATCAAAAATGCAATTTTTTTGACAAAATTGATTCTACTTTAAAAAGTATTTTATTTTTAATTACAAAAGTGACTAGATGTTGCAATTTCCTTTAAAATGAGCTATTATACAATTCTCTATGATTTTCCAGTGCCCGGCTAGTTGAGGAGGAAAAAAAAGCGGAAAGAAAAAAATATCCCGTTTAGGCAGAATGTTGTAGTAGCTCTCATTTTTCTTGATTTTCAAGCCAATATATTTTCTTTGTTATTCAAGCCAAGGGACAGAAAGTTAACTATAAGGAAGTTTCAGACAAGGTGGTTCTAATGATGTAATTTTTGTTTTGATCTGACTCTTTTCTTAGGAGTTAGGGGTTTTTATATTTCTTAACATTGGATGTGATCGTCTCTTACTAGGTTGCTAGCTACCGCTGCAACCCAGAAAATATAAATACTGTAATCTTAACTATAGTGAAGTTGCGTATGCAAGTTAGTATAGGGAAGAGTTTGATCTTTATTATATTTTCCCTTCTCGATACCCCTGATCCGTAAGATACCTCTGTTTTGCTCTGTCATATTTCATTTTCTTAAATCCTGGATCACAAGACATCTTAGTAGCAATCCTTACGTGTGCTCGAGCTTTATTGCGTTTGGTGGCATTTTTATCTCTTTTAAATAAACTTTTCTGATATTTCAGGATGTTAGCTTTATTTTTTGTGTAGTAAAGTTTTTTATTAGTAGAAATTTGGATTGCTCCATTTTGATATTTTTTTTGGTTATTCTTTCTTTTTTTTTTCCTTTCAAGTGAGACCATATTTTTTCAAGGTTTAAAATTATTAAGTACACAATACCCCGTGTCGAGTATCTAAAACCTAGCATAAAAAAAAAACTAATTTTTCAATTTTCAGGTATTTATCTTGTTTGAATTACAAAATTAGTATTATTGGTTAGACACCATAAATATTTTTGCAGTTTACATAATAAGTTTAGCGATTCTGGACTGAAAACTAAAATAATTGCAATTATAAGACAATAATATGGAGATACGTACTTTACGGGTTACAAACCAAAAAAAGTTTGGCTCCAGGATACAATAATAACTTTGAACTGAGATGAAAAAAATTTTTCTTCCAGGAGACAAAAAGTAAAACTAATTATAAAATTTTCATGTATTTTTGTTGTTTAAATTAAGAACTTACTATTACTGATTAGGCATCATAAATATTTTTGCAGTTTAAATAATAATTTTAGCGATTAAGCCAAAAAATAAAATTTTGGTTCCAGGAGTTTCGGTTACTATTGAGACAAGTAGCTATTATTACTATAGAGTTCATTACCATGAACGGTTTGATTGCTTAAAAATTCAAATATATTTGAAAAGACTGCAGTATGAAAATACATCAAAAATGCAATTTTTTTGAAAAAATTGATTCCACTTTAAAAAGTATTTTATTTTTAATTACAAAAGGCACTAGATGTTGCAATTGCCTTTAAAATGAGCTATTATACAGCTCTCTATGATTTTCCTGTGCCCAGCTAGCTGAGGAGGAAAAAAAGCGGAAAGAAAAAAATATCCCGTTTGTGGAGAATAACGTGGTAAAAGTCAATTTTCTTGATTTTCAAGCCAATATATTTTCTTTGTTATTCAAGCCAAAGGGCGGTAAGTTTGCTTTATAGAGGGTTCGGACAAGGCGGTTCTAATGGTGTACTTTTTGTTTTGATCTGACTCTTTTTTTAGGAGTTGGGGGGTTTTATATTTCTTAACATTGGAGGTGATCGTCTCTTACTAGGTTGCTAGCTACCGCTGCAACCTGGATCCCAATAAAACATGCGTAAAATGTTTCTCAATTTACAAAGATCAGCCTGCATTTTTGCCATCTTCTTGTATTTCTGAATGTAATTTTTCCCTTTGTCCTTATGGGTTCTTCGGTACAACCTCGCAGAGAATTTAAGTTTTCAT
This sequence comes from Artemia sp. Qi Xiang Cuo, assembly GCF_049724085.1. NCBI lineage: Eukaryota > Metazoa > Arthropoda > Branchiopoda > Anostraca > Artemiidae > Artemia > Artemia sp. Qi Xiang Cuo. Next base: position 17,381,909 of record NC_142803.1, read on the forward strand.
TATAGCTTTTGTCACCCCAGTATCTACCCATTATTCTGGTAGCAACTTTTTTCTTATGTTTGTTTCGGTAATCTATATCGTTATCATACCGTTCCTTCCTCTTTTGTTTGGCTGTCTCAATTTTCGCATGTCTATAAACTACATCATTATAATAACGCTGTTTGTCACTATCAATTTTCGCATCTCGATACGCCTGGTCGGTCGAATACCTTTGCTTTTCTCTTTTCAAGATGCTATCTCTGTTTTTATTGGTAGTACTCTTTCTTTAACTTGCGTGTAGCTTGCTTAATTGAAACCATTATGTAACCATTAGTTGAATTTTTATGTCCCGTATCAAGTATCAAGAACCTAACAAAAAATTAAACTAATTTTTAAATTTTCAGGTATTTTTCTAGTCTAAATTAAAAGATTAAAACTATTGTTCAGACACTTTAAATATTTTTGCAGTTTATAACTTTAGCGATTCTGAACTAAAAACGAAAATAAAATAAAAATTAATTTTTTCAATTTTTACGTCACGTCGCTCATTAAGTCATATGGTTATTAGTACTCAATAGGTTTTAGATATTACGTCATGTCACTTATTACGTCATATATGGTTATTAGTAGATAATCGGTAAAATATTCGTTCTTTATTATAACATTGCATCTATAAACTGTTCCGCAGTTGCCAATCCATACCTTGGAAGCTTTTCGTTAAACTGACAACATTTCTTTTGGATATTACTATGAAGCTTTGCCAAAGAATTTCTAGCCGACTTTTCAACAGCATCCGCTCTTTCAAAGAGAATTTTAATCTGTAATTTTGAATACTTTTCGTGATCCCGATAAAACATGCGTAAAATGTTTCTCAATTTACAAAGATCAGCCTGCATTTTTGCCATCTTCTTGTATTTCTGAATGTAATTTTTCCCTTTGTCCTTATGCGTTCTTCGGTACAACCTCGCAGAGAATTTAATTTTTTCATTATAGATTTTGTCACCCCAGTAACGCTCCTTGATCTTTTGTTTGGCTGTCTCAATTTTTACTTCTCGATACACCTGGACGGTTGAATACCATTGCTTTTGGTTTTTCTTATATTTGATGCGGTAATCTTCATCATTGTGATAACTCTCCTTGAACTTTTGTTTGGCTGTCTCAATTTTTGCATGTCTATAATCTTCATCATTGTGATAACACATCTTGCTGTTTTGTTTTGCTCTCTCAATTATTACTTCTCGATACGCCTGGTCGGTTGAATACCTTTGTTTTGCTCTCTCAATTATTACTTCTCGATACGCCTCGTCGGTTGAATACCTTTGCTTTTTTCTTTTCAAGATACTATCTCTGTTGTTTGTGTAGTACTGTTTTTTCAACTTGCGTGCAGCTTGCTTGATTGAAACCATTATGTAATTATGAATGAGAATATTTACAGTTCTGACGCTTCTTATATAGTAATTATGACGTCACGGCGTAATGATTTTATTGACGTCATAGCGCAATGATATTATTTCATGACGTCTTCAGAAACAACAATATAATTTCGTGTTTTTCTATTCACGTCATAGCTCTAATATAAAACTATGATGACATTCATTATTTATCTAGTAGGGTTTCAGACAAGGTAATTCTAATGATGTACTTTTGTTTTGATCTGACTCTATTTTTAGGAGTTTTGGTATATTTCTTAGCATTGGACTGATCGTCTCTTACTAGGTTGCTAGCTACTGCTGCAACCCAAATTCACATAGATATTTATTTATGAGAGGCAGCCTGGCCGAGTGGTCCAAGGCACTGGTGTTAGCCACCAGTCTCTTCAGAGGCGTGGGTTCAAATCTTACCGCTGGTATACGATTATGTTTGAAAGACTGCAGTGGTAAAAGACATCGAAAATGCAGTTTTTGGTGGAAAAATTTATTCTCTTTTAGAAATAATTTATTATAGTTACAAAAGAATTTTAACCCAATTAATTTCCTTTAAAATGAGCTATTGAACAACCCTCTACGATGTTCCAGTGCCAAGCTATCTCTGGATACAAAAAAAAAGAAAAGAGAAAAAAATATCCCGTTTGGGGAGAATAACCTGGTTAAAGTCAATTTTCTTGATTTTCAAGCCAATATATTTCCCTTGCTGTTCAAGCCAAGGGACAGAAAGTTTCCTATACAGGGGTTTCGGACAAGGCGGTTCTAATGGTGTACTTTTTGTTTTGATCTGACTCCTTTTTAGGATCTATGGGTTTTTATATTTCTTAACATTGGACGTGATCGTCTCTTACTAGGTTGCTAGCTACCGCTGCAACCCGGATTATATTTCTTAACATTGGACGTGATCGTCTCTTACTAGGTTGCTAGCTACCGCTGCAACCTGGATGTAACTACACCTGGAACCACCATATATCAGTTAGTATGGGAGAGAGATCGTTCTTTACTGTAACTATGGGAGAGAGATCGTTCTTTACTGTAAAAAGAAAAAAATATCCCGTTTAGGCAGAATGTTGTAGTAGCTGCCACTTTTCTTGATTTTCAAGCCAATATATTTCCCTTGCTGTTCAAGCCAAGGGACAGAAATTTTACTATACAGGGGTTTCGGACAAGACGGTTCTAATGGTGTACTTTTTGTTTTGATCTGACTCTTTTTTTTAAGAACTATGGGTTTTTATATTTCTTAACATTGGACGTGATCGTCTCTTACTAGGTTGCTAGCTACCGCTGCAACCCGGAAAAAATATAAATACTGTAATCTTAACTATAGTGAAGTTGCGTATGCAAGTTAGTATAGGGAAGAGTTACAACAGAGTTTAATGTTGTGTGCTTACAAGAACATTTACTCACCTCCGAAAATTTTGGTCTTTTCGAACAGTTGAATCAAAAAACTGTGTTCATGCATGAAGCAAAAAGGTCCTCAGTCCGTGGTCGACCTAGTGGGGGCACTGCTATCATAACGGACAGTTCGCTTGAATGTCAAAAGCTGGAATCGTGTGAGTTCTTCCTCGCTGTAGATTTTCCTGGCCCCGGGGGTTTTGTTCTGATCACGGTTTATCTACCAACAAACCTAAACACCCTCTCTTCCGAGAAACGGTTCTCGGAAGCTTGTGGCCGCCTCTCGCGCTTACTTATTAGGCTGGGCAATCGAAGAGTGCTAGTCTGCGGTGACTTTCAGTGCGACTTAACGAACCCATCAAATAAGCTCTCCGAAATCTTCTTCTCAGTAATCCCAGCTGGGTATGATCTCTGTGAAAAGACTGACGCATATACGTACATCCATAATTCCGGTTCAACGACAAACATTGACCATGTGCTATGTAACTTCTCTCTAGGTGCTCCAGTCACCGTGGACTCTGAGCACACAGTAAGTGATCACCTTGGCTTGTGCTTTAAGGCTAACTTCTTCCCGTGTAGGCCGAATAAGCCCCAAATTTATGCTACCAAGACTGAGTGGAATAAAATAAACGCCGACCAGTATAAACAGACATGTGATGAGATTCTCGGAAAGATAAAAGTTCCCTTTCAGCTCTTGATGCATGGCTCGAGTGATTTGGTAGCACTAGACATTTATTGTACTGAGATTATACATGCAATGAAAACGGCTGAGCAGGCTTCTGTACCCACTCGCCGTTTTAAACCTGGAATCAGCAAGCCTGGCTGGAGTCGCTCTCCTAAAGTAATGCAAGCCCAATCTCGTGCTAAGTTTTGGCGGAGATTATGGCGCGATTGCGAGAGGCCGAGGTCAGGTGTAGTGTTTGAGCAGTTCCGCAACACGAAAAAAACTTATAATAAGTCTGTAAGTGATCTTAAAGCTGTCGAAGCCGAACTTGCTTCCCAAGAAGCAGCAAATAATCCTGTATCTATGTGGAAGTCTTTTAGACAGTCTAAACCAGTGACAAACCCTGCTAGTAACATACCTGAGGAGCAGTGGGTAAAACATTATAGTGAAGTTTTTGGGATTAAACATGCCCAACTAACAACCGAAAGTGATAGTGAGCTCTCACGAGCTTTTGCGTCCCTCTTGAGCCAACGGAACTATTTTACCGTCTCAATAGGCGAAGTGCTCCAGGTTATTAAGCAGCTGAGAAAGGGCAAGGCTCCCGGGCACGACGGAATTGTGACTGAACACCTCCGCTGTGGTTCACCTCTGCTCATTGAGCACTTGACGCTGCTATATCAAATGTGCCTTGATTCTGGTGCAGTCCCTAGGTCGTTTGCCCTAGGTATTGTGTCTAACGTCTTGAAGAAGGGAAAAAATCGTAACCTCTGCTCTAGCTATAGGCCTATAACAGTTTCTAGTACATTAAGCAAAGTGTTAGAGAGACTTCTGTTACCTGAGCTGTTACGAAAGTGTAAAATTGACAATCGACAATTCGGGTTCCGTCGCCACCTCGGTTGTGCATTTGCACATCGCCTTCTTACGCGTATAGTATCGAAAGCTCAAATCAATCACGGACTCTTTTAATTTGTGCAGTAGATGTGTCCGCGGCGTTCGATTCGGTAATTCATTCAAAGTTAATTTTGAACCTGCTGCACCAAGGTGTGAACCCACATGTAGCGGCCGTCCTATGGCACTGGTATTCGAGTAGCCTTATCCGTGTTAAGTTGAGTAGTGAACTCCTGTCGAAACCGATTAAGCTTCACCGGGGACTGCGTCAAGGGTCGGTTTTAAGCCCTGTACTCTTCAATTCACTAACCTCGTCGGTAACAAAAAAGATTAACGGTGGTTTTAACACTGATTGTATGGATGTGAGCCTACTGTGCTACGCAGACGACATATTACTGGTGAGCACATCGCTTTGTAACCTTCAAGCTAATATCGATCTCCTAAGTCGAGGTTATACTAATATTGGTCTGGTTATTAACCCTGCTAAAACAGAATTTCTTGTATTTGAACCCCCGCGTGCGCCGTCTGAAGTTGCCCGTCGCGAGGCTACCCGTGTTACCGTTGCAGGGCAAGTAGTACTGCCAAGCCGCAAGTTGAAGTACCTAGGTATCACATATGGAAGCGACCTCAGAAGCTCGCGTGCTCTTTTTGTTGACCAGGTTCTGTCGGGTTTTCGGTCTGGGTATGCTAAACTTGCAGCCCTGAAGTTTAAATTTTAATAAGCATATCCTTGCTAGGTTGTATCGTGCCGTCGCTCTTCCCTTTGCTCACTACATCTCACCCGTTTGGCATTGGCTATCGAATTCGGATATGTTGCGAATCCGTTCAGGCTTTTGCAAATATTTAAAGTTTCTGCTTGGTCTGCCACTTTACCTCCGTAACACTGGTCTGCTAGAAAAGTATCATATACCTGATCCTGTTGAGTTCATGCCGAATTTTGAAAAACAAGCTCTCGTGAAACACAGGGCACTATTATTTGATTTCCCAGCGACTTTCTTGCTTGATAGTTGAAGTGTGATTTGTTTGTATTTAGTAGATTATTATGTTCGGTTGATTTGTTTTCGTCTTTATTTTCTCTTTTCTTTTGTTTTGCTCCGCTTTTTCATGCTTCTTTTTTATAGCGGGTTTGTAATAAATTATTATATTTGATTGCTTCAAAATTCAAATATCTTTGAAAAGACTGCAGTATGAAAATACATCAAAAATGCAATTTTTTTGACAAAATTGATTCTACTTTAAAAAGTATTTTATTTTTAATTACAAAAGTGACTAGATGTTGCAATTTCCTTTAAAATGAGCTATTATACACCTCTCTATGATTTTCCAGTGCCCAGCTAGTTGAGGAGAAAAATCAAGCGGAAAGAAAAAAATATCCCGTTTGTGGAGAATTTTCTTCTTAAAGAAATTTTTTTCTCTTCAGAAAGTCAATTTTCTTGATTTTCAAGCCAATATATTTTCTTTGTTATTCAAGCCAAAGAGTGATAAGTTTCCTTAATAGGGGTTTTGTACAAGGTGGTTCTAATGGTGTAATTTTTGTTTTGATCTGACTCTTTTCTCAGGAGTTAGGAGTTCTTATATTTCTTAACATTGGACATGATCGACTCTTACTAGGTTGCTAGCTAACGCTGCAACCCGGATCACTGAGAATATATGGAGGAAAAATTGTCCTTTACTTAGTTTCAGCTTAAATTCGAAGATCGAGCCTTTATGTAACTCCGGGTTACAGCTTCCGCTGCAACCCGGTTACTGCTGCAATCTGGATAGCTTGCAGCTACTCCTGGAACCACCATATATCAGTGACTATGGGCGAGAGATCGTTCTTTACTGTAAATACAAAAGTGACTAGATGTTGCAATTTCCTTTAAAATGAGCTATTATACAGCTCTCTATGATTTTCCAGTGCCCAGCTAGCTGAGCAGAAAGAAAAAGCGGAAAGAAAAATATCCCGTTTGTGGAGAATAACGTGGTAAAAGTCAATTTTCTTGATTTTCAAGCCAATATATTTTCTTTGTTATTCAAGCCAAAGGGAGGTAAGTTTCCTTTATAGAGGATTCGGACAAGGCGGTTCTAATGGTGTACTTTTTGTTTTGATCTGACTCTGTTTTTAGGAGTTGGGGGGTTTTATATTTCTTGACATTGGAGGTGATCGTCTCTTACTAGGTTGCTAGCTACCGCTGCAACCCGGATGAACCGGCAACTGTGGAACAGTTTATAGATGTAATGGGAAATTTTATAGATCACTGTGAATATATGGAGGCATAATTGTTCTTTACTTAGTTTCAGCTTTAATTCGATGATCCAGACTTTATGTACTAACTACATCCAAAGACTATGACGTCATTGTTTAATATTGTATATAAAAAATTAAGTTTTTCGTAAAAAAAATTAATTTAAAAAAAATTAAGTACAAATAGCGCTAGATCTAGAGATTTCCTTTAAAATGAGCCATTGAACAACTCTCTACGATGTTCCAGTGCCAAGCTATCTGTGGAAAAGAGAGAAAGAAAAAAATATCCCGTTTGTGGAGAATAACGTGGTTAAAGTCAATTTTCTTGATTATCAAGCCAATATATTTTCTTTGTTATTCAAGCCGCAGGGCGGTAAGTTTCCTTTACAGGGGTTTCGAACAGGGCGATTCTAATGGTGTACTTTTTGTTTTGATCTGACTCTTTTTTTAGGAGTTAGGGGTTTTTATATTTCTTAACATTGGACGTGATCGTCTCTTACTAGGTTGCTAGCTACCACTGCAACCCGGATTAAAAAATTATTATCATATTTTGTATGTAACTTTTATTTTATAAGTCTTCGATAGTCTAATGGTAAGTATCCGCACTTGTTACCTGGGAGAAGGGGGTTAGATTCCCCGTCGGGGAGAACTTTTAATATGTTGAATTAAAAGCACCATCTTTTCAATTTAATATTTAAAAAAGAAACTTGTTTATTTACATTCTAGCTAAAATAATGAAGATAATATGAATGAACCACAGAATTCAGTTTCTTTGGACTTGAGTTCGTTTTTTAACTATAAATACAAACAGGAAAAAGCCTACGGCTTTTTCTTCTTTTAAATAGTAAGAAACGAAATTCAAACAATCAAGTAGCTAACTAAGTCCAATGTATGGAATAGTTTGTTCTTTCAGTGATCGTCTTTTAATGTAAAAATATAAATACTGTAATCTTAATTATATAAGAGACGAAACTCAAACAATAAAGTAGCTAACTAAGTCCAATGTGTGGAATGGTTTGTTATTTCAGTGATCGTTTTTAATGTAAATTTACTAAACTATACTATAGTTAAGTGGCCTATATAATTTAGTATAGGCAAGAGGTCGTTCTTTATTATAAAAATCCCCCCAAAAAATACTGTGTTTTATATAATAATGGATAATTATGTATAAAAAGACCTAATTGACAAATCAGTTACTATGAGCGAGAGATCGTTCTTTACTGTAATTAGAGTTCGGTCTTTAAGTTATCATACACTCTTAAAATTCTTATATGAGCGTTTGTTGGTGCAGTGGTTAGTACTTAAGACTTTGAATCCTGGGATCCGAGTTCAAATCCCGTGAACGGCTCATATGAAATGAAACTTACTTATGCTAACATTTAGGTTTCTGCCGCAATTCTTTCTTTTTAAAATTAAATTAGTTACTATCGCCTAGAGTTAGTTCTTTATATCGTAACAATTTGTTTTATAAGAATAATTAATTTAGGTAATCACAAAAGGTTTCTATATAAAGCAGTTTCCTTTAAAATGAGCAACTACACAGCTCTTAATTATGACCACAAACTGTTTGATTTAATACTTAAGTTACTATGGGTTCAGTTCGTTCCTTATTGTAATATCTTTTCTTCCCAAAATTTGTTATTTCTTTATGAAGTTCAGTTGACATGATATCTTGTTTGCTCTGCGGTATAAAAAATACTAATAGTAAAAATTACCTGAAACTATCGCTTATATGTATTAAGTGACGCCATTTATGTGCATGAGATGACGTCATTAAACATGCCTGGTTTGCAGACAGAATAGACTCGTTTGTCATGCCGTCATTCGACATCTTGTTTCTCTTAGTCTTTCAAATTAGATAATTAATTTATGATAGTGTCATATAGAAATAACAACTTTTTAATTTCATAGCAATAATAGGCGTTATGCTTACAAAATCACCTAATGAAAATACCATATTTCTACTTGAAATCCCGTCTACATATCGCGTTGACGTATTCTGGCTTTTACTTACCTATTGTCCAATAATTAGTTACATATATGTGTACATATTTTATCATTTTTATCACATTTAAATCCGGGCCCTAATTATCACCATTGATTCAGCTCGCTTGTAGTATTTAGTGTTTTGGAATATTTTTATAAAATGAAAAAGTTAGATATAAATTGTATCCAAGGCCCAATAATGCCTCTTGGGTATAATTTGTCTCAGTTCTAAATAAGGGATACAACATGCAGTAACATTTATATTATAGTCTTTGTGACTTTTCTTTGAAAAACTTATTTTGTGGAAAGTTTTTTTTAATTAATCTTTGAAAAGACAACAAACTGTCTACCGTTGGGCCAGCGACGAAGCCGCCCGGCTCCCGGTTCTATATATATATTTATTCATTTTATATTCGTTATTATGAATCTGAAAAATATTTTGGGGGAGGGGGGGGGGTTCAAACCAACTAAACCCTTTGGATACGTCCTTGAATGTTAGCTAGCTACCGCTGCAACCCGGTTAAAAAATTATTATCATATCTTATATGTAACTTCTATTTTATAAGTCTTCGATAGTCTAATGGTAAGCATGCCCACTTGTTACCTGGGAGAAGGGGGTTTGATTCCCCGTCGGGGAGAACTTTTTATATGTTGAATTAAAAGCACTATCTTTTCAATTTAAAATTTAAAAAAGAAACTTGTTTATTTACATTCTAGCTAAAATAATGAAGATAATATGAATGAACCACACGGTTCAGTTTCTTTGGACTTGAGTTCGTTTTTTCACTATAAATACAAACTAGTAAGTTTTTACTTACTACTAAATAGTAAGAGACGAAACTCAAACAATCAAGTAGCTAACTAAGTCCAATGTAAGGAAAGGTTTGTTATTTCAGTGATCGTCTTTTAATATAAATTTGATCTGACTCCTTTGTTAGGAACTATGGGTTTTTATATTTCTTAACATTGGACGTGATCGTCTCTTACTAGGTTGCTAGCTATCGCTGCAACCCGGAAAAAAACACATTGTGCCCACATCGTTCTTTACTCAGGCAGTGCTAGCGCGCTGCCTATGATAATAAACTGATTACACACAGGAAAAAGCCTATGGCTTTTTCTTCTTTTAAATAGTAAGAGACGAGTCTCAAATAATCAAGTAGCTACCTAATTCCAAAGGTATTCAATTTTTGTTATTCCAATGATCGTTTTTTATTGTAACTAGGTATCAGCCATCTCTACAGCCATGATACTATTGGAAATTACATAATCCCTATTTATGTTTTAGTTAACATGGGCAAGGTGTCGTTCTTTATTGTATAATCAAGAATGAAAGAATTTTCAGTTTTGACTTTCCTTATATACTAATTATGACGTCACTCTATTCACGTCATAACTCTTATATAAAACTATGATGACGTTCATTATTTATCTAGTAGGGTTTCAGACAAGGTATTTCTAATGATGTACTTTTGTTTTGATCTGACTCTATTTTTAGGAGTTTTGGGTTTTTATATTTCTTAGCATTGGACTGATCGTCTCTTACTAGGTTGCTAGCTACTGCTGCAACCCAAATTCACATATATTTATTTATGAGAGGCAGCCTGGCCGAGTGGTCCAAGGCACTGGTGTTAGCCACCAGTCTCTTCAGAGGCGTGTGTTCAATTCTTACCGCTTGTATAAGATTATGTGTGAAAGACTGCAGTGTGAAAAGACATCAAAATGCAGTTTTTGGTGGAAAAATTTATTCTCTTTTAGAAATAATTTATTTTAGTTACTATAGATTTTTAACCCAATTAATTTCCTTTAAAATGAGCTATTGAACAACCCTCTACGATGTTCCAGTGCCAAGCTATCTCTGGATACAAAAGAAAAAAAAAGAAAAAAAGAAAAAAATATCCCGTTTAGGCAGAATGTTGTAGTAGCTGCCACTTTTCTTGATTTTCAAGCCAATATATTTCCCTTGCTGTTCAAGCCAAGGGACAGAAATTTTACTATGCAGGGGTTTCGGACAAGGCGGTTCTAATGGTGTACTTTTTGTTTTGATCTGACTCTTTTTTTAAGAACTATGGGTTTTTATATTTCTTAACATTGGACGTGATCGTCTCTTACTAGGTTGCTAGCTACCGCTGCAACCCGGATTTTATTTCATGACGTCATGATGTTATGATATTATTTCATGACGTCTTCAGAAACAACAACTGCATGTCGTGTATTTCTATTCAAGTCATAGCTCTAATATAAAACTATGACGACATTCATTATTTATCTAGTAGGGTGTCAGACAAGGTAGTTCTAATGATGTACTTTTGTTTTGATCTGACTCTATTTTTAGGAGTTTCGGGTTTTTATATTTCTTAGCATTGGACTGATCGTCTCTTACTAGGTTGCTAGCTACTGCTGCAACCCGGATTCACATATATATTTATGAGAGGCAGCCTGGCCGAGTGGTCCAAGGCACTGGTGTTAGCCATCAGTCCCTTCGGAGGTGTGGGTTCAAATCTTACCGCTGGTATTATGTTTGAAAAACTGCAGTGTGAAAAGACATCAAAAATGCAGTTTTTGGTGGAAAAATTTATTCTCTTTTAGAAATAATTTATTTTAGTTACTATAGATTTTTAACCCAATTAATTTAATTTAAAATGAGCAATTGAACAACTATCTACGATGTTCCAGTGCCAAGCTATCTCTGGAAACAAAGAAAAAAAAGAGAGAAAAAAAATATGCCATTTGTGGAGAATCCTGTAGTAGCTGCCCCTTTTCTTGATTTTCAAGCCAATATATTTCCCTTGCTGTTCAAGCCAAGGGACAGAAATTTTACTATACAGGGGTTTCTGACAAGGCGGTTCTAATGGTGTACTTTTTGTTTTGATCTGACTCCTTTTTAGGAGCTATAGGTTTATATATTTCTTAACATTGGACGTGATCGTCTCTTACTAGGTTGCTAGCTACCGCTGCATTCCGGATTTTTAGGAGCTATGGGTTTTTATATTTCTTAACATTGGACGTGATCGTCTCTTACTAGGTTGCTAGCTACAACTGCAACCCGAATATAAGTGAGAGTTCCTCTTTCCGGGTTGCAGCGGTAGCTAGCAACCTAGTAAGAGACGATCACCTCCAATGTCAAGAAATATAAAACCCCCCAACTCCTAAAAAAGAGTCAGATCAAAACAAAAAGTACACCATTAGAACCGCCTTGTCCGAATCCTCTATAAAGGAAACTTACCTCCCTTTGGCTTGAATAACAAAGAAAATATATTGGCTTGAAAATCAAGAAAATTGACTTTTACCACGTTATTCTCCACAAACGGGATATTTTTTCTTTCCGCTTTTTCTTTCTGCTCAGCTAGCTGGGCACTGGAAAATCATAGAGAGCTGTATAATAGCTCATTTTAAAGGAAATTGCAACATCTAGTCACTTTTGTATTTAAAAATAAAATACTTTTTAAAGTAGAATCAATTTTGTCAAAAAAATTGCATTTTTGATGTATTTTCATACTGCAGTCTTTTCAAAGATATTTGAATTTTGAAGCAATAAAACAGTCCATGTAATGAACTCTATAGTAATAATAGCTACTTGTCTCAATAGTAACCGAAACTCCTGGAACCAAAATTTTCTTTTTTGGCTTAATCGCTAAAATTATTATGTAAACTGCAAAAATATTTATGATGCCTAATCAGTAATAGTAATTTTTTAATTTAAACAACAAAAATACATGAAAATTCTAAAATTAGTTTTGCTTTTTGTCTCCTGGAAGAAATTTTTTTTTCATCTCAGTTCAAATTTATTATTGTATCCTGTAACCCGTAAAGTACATATCTCCATATTATTGTCTCATAATTGCAATTATTTTAGTTTTCAGTCCAGAATCACTAAACTTATTATTTAAACTGCAAAAATATTTATGGTGTCTAACCAATGTATAATAAAGAACGACCTCTTACCTATACTAAATTTTATACGCAACTTAATTATAGAATAGGTTAGTAATTCAACAGATAGCATGGCACTTCAATATTGAAGAGAGTTGTTCAATGGCTCATTTTGAAGGAAATTAATGGGGTTAAAAACCTTTTGTAATTAAAACAAATTATTTTTATTACATTAAGAAATTTTATATGTTCCTTGAGAAATCATCATAAGTAAAAATTTCCCATACAGAAATTGAACTCAAGCCTACTGGGTGAGAGCTATCCCAACCTCTAGACCATATAGGATATATTAAAATATCCGATTAATGAAGTTTATGTTTAAGAACAAATTATAAATCTAGTTAGCTGCCTGATTATTTGAGGATCGTCTCTTACTATTCCAAAGAAGAAAAAGCCGTAGGCTTTTTCCTGTTTGTAATTTATTTTATATCCGGGTTGCAGTGGTAGCTAGCAGCCTAGTAAGAGACGATCACCTCCAATGTAAAGAAATATAAAACCCCTAACTCCTAAAAAAGAGTCAGATCAAAACAAAAAGTATACCATTAGAACCACCTTGTCCGAAACCCCTATTAAGTATTATATAACAAGGCCTTTGGGGTTGAAACAATCCCCAGAGATTAGGGGCAAGAGTTGTAAGCTACGCCCAGGGGGTATTTAAGGTTTTTATGGAAAGAATACTTGTTTAGCCTTAGAAAAGGCTCAGTCTCTCTCCCTGAGAAAGACTACGTCAATATAAAACGAACAGGAATTAATTAAAAAAAACTTTTTCAACAAAATATTATAATAAAGAACGAATATTTTACCGATTATCTACTAATAACCATATATGACGTAATAAGTGACATGACGTAATATCTAAAACCTATTGTGTACTAATAACCATATATGACTTAATGAGCGACGTGACGTAAAAATTGAAAAAATTAATTTTTATTTTATTTTCGTTTTTAGTTCAGAATTGCTAAGGTTATAAACTGCAAAAATATTTATGGTGTCTGAACAATAGTTTTAATCTTTTAATTTAGACTAGAAAAATACCTGAAAATTTAAAAATTAGTTTAATTTTTTGTTAGGTTCTTGATACTTGATACGGGACATAAAAATTCAACTAATGGTACATAATGGTTTCAATCAAGCAAGCTACACGCAAGTTAAAAAAAGAGTACTACCAAAAAAACAGAGATAGCATCTTGAAAAGAGAAAAGCAAAGGTATTCAACCGACCAGGCGTATCGAGATGCAAAAATTGATAGTGACAAACAGCGTTATTATAATGATGAAGTTTATAGACATGCAAAAATTGAGACAGCCAAACAAAAGAGCAAGGAACGGTATGATAACGATATAGATTACCGAAACAAACATAAGAAAAAACTTGCTACCAGAATAATGGGTAGATACTGGGGTGACAAAAGCAATAATGAAAAAATTAAATTCTCTGCGAGGTTGTACCGAAGAACGCATAAGGACAAAGGGAAAAATTACATTCAGAAATACAAGAAGATGGCGAAAATGCAGGCTGATCTTTGTAAATTGAGAAACATTTTACGCATGTTTTATCGGGATCACGAAAAGTATTCAAAATTACAGATTAAAATTCTCTTTGAAAGAGCGGATGCTGTTGAAAAGTCGGCTAGAAATGCTTTGGTAAAGCTTCATAATAATATCCAAAAGAAATGTTGTCAGTTTAATGAAAAGCTTCCAAGGTATGGATTGGCAACTGCGGAACAGTTTATAGATGCAATGGAAAATGTTCGACAACACAATGAATATACGGAGGCGTACTTCTTAGAAAATTCGTATATTAATTTTGGAAGGAGCAATTGCAGTTTATGTAGCAGCAATAAAAATATATATACAAGCATACCTATCAACAGCGAAGGAAAAGCAATGTTTTTCAATTATGGCGAAAACGAGCCTGTTAGGGTTATTAGTAAATGTGTTTGTAAGACGAATGATTTAGAACAAATTCCTGGAACACCGACTCAAGAAAAAAGCATTTCTAACTGTGTTTTAAACAGTCCTTTTAGTTCTACTGAATATTTGGCAAAAAATTCTCTGTGTAGTAGAACAAACTGTCCTGAAAAGTACGAGACAACTATTGAAAAAATGCTCTAAAACTAGATCTGACAAGGAAATTATGATGGCTGAAGTCACCTATAACAATCTGAATAAACATTCAAAACCAAAAATTGGGCAGCAGGTTACTTGGCAATGTCACCCTGATATCTGCAAGCTCTATCTGACGGATATTGAATTATGTCAAATTCTTTTTGATATCCTTGAAAATAATATAGCATTAAAATTTTCAACTGACAGAGTGGCTAATTTCTACCTTGGCGGCTTGGATTATTGTGAAATCAATTACAGGGACACAAGAAAGCATGGGCATTCGTTATACTGTAGCCCAAATGAGGGATATAAGAGCTATTTGCGTTCTCTAAGGGCACTAGCTCCACATTTTCCTGTCTTGAACTGTTTTATTAATAGCGTATATAAGGCAGTATCAAAATGTAAGATTATACAACATATTAATCTACTAAAAGTCGAGGGCTCATACAAGAAACTAAGTCATTACATAGAAGAAATGTCAAGTAGAATATGTCGTTATAATAGTCAAGACTTCATTTACGGTGATAGCAATATTAGAGTTTCTGTGGATGAAAATACAATAATAAAATTATTTGGTGAGAGCCTTGATAAGGTAGCTAACATCAGGGATGTATACCCCACAATGCATTGTGACAGTTGTGAGCAGATAAAGACAAAATACCAATTGAAGAGTCTAAGATCGCTTTCAAATAAGAAAGGTTTTGATTTAATGATGGCCACGATTTTAGAACACCTACAACAGGACATACCCAAAGATGACAGAGAACAAATAATTCAATGTACAGGTTGGAAAGAGGATGTCATAGATTCATTCTCTGTCTGTGACTACTGTGCTGGGAAAATGTTGAAAAGTCAGGAGAATGTCCGATCAGTATTAAATAACTTTCATATAGACTGTACACCGGAATGTATAGAGTGTTTAAATAATTTTGAAATGGCAATGATTCGATTTGTAATCCGGGTTGCAGCGGTAGCTAGCAGCCTAGTAAGAGACGATCACGTCCAATGTTACGAAATATAAAAACCCATAGTTCCTAACAAAGGAGTCAGATCAAAACAAAAAGTACACCATTAGAACCGCCTTGTCCGAAACCTCTGTATAAGAAACTTTTTGTCCCTTGGCATGAACAGCAAGGGAAATATATTGGCTCGAAAATCAAGAAAAGTGGCAGCTACTACAAAATTCTGCCTAAACGGGATATTTTTTTCTTTCTTTTTTTCTTTTTTTCTTTTCCACAGATGGCTTTGCACTGGAACATCGTAGAGGGTTGTTCAATAGCTCATTTTAAAGGAAATTAATTGGGTTAAAAACCTTTTGTAACTAAAATAAATTATTTCTAAAAGAGAATAAATTTTTCCACCAAAAACTGCATTTTCGATGTCTTTTCACACTGCAGTCTTTCAAACATAATCGTAGACCAGCGGTAAGATTTGAACCCACGCCTCCGAAGAGACTGGTGGCTAACACCAGTGCCTTGGTTCACTCGGCCAGGTTGCCTCTCATAAATAACTATATATGTGAATCTGGATTGCAGCAGTAGCTAGCAATCTAATAAGAGACGATCAGTCCAATACTAAGAAATATAACAAAACTCCTAAAAATAGAGTAAAATCAAAACAAAATTACATCATTAGAATTACCTTGTCTGAAACCCTACTAGATAAATATTGAATGTCGTCATATTTATATTAGTTACATAAAGGATCGATGTGGTTCATTATAAATAATAAAAGGTTCTTATGTTCTAAGATTTCCGGGTTTCAGCGGTAGCTAGTAACCTAGTAAGAGAAGATCACGTCCAATGTTAAGAAATATAAAAACCCATAACTCCTAAAAAAATTACAGTAAAGAACGATCTCTCTCCCATACTAACTGATATATGGTGGTTCCAGGTGTAGTTACATAAAGGACAAATATAGCTCATCATAAATGGTGTTTGTCAATTATCCGGGTTGCAGCGGTAGCTAGCAACCTAGTCTGGGTTGCAGCGGTAGCTAGCAACCTAGTAAGAGACGATCACGTCCAATGTTACGAAATATAAAACCTCATAGTTCGTAAAAAAGGAGTCAGATCAAAACAAAAAGTACACCATTAGAACCGCCTTGTCCGAAACCCCTGTATTGGAAACTTTCAGTCCCTTGGCTTGAACAGCAAGGGAAATATATTGGCTTGAAAATCAAGAAAATTACATTAAAATACGATCATTGGAATAACATACCACTGCATACATTGGACTTAGATAGCTACTTGATTGCTTTAGGATCGTCTCTTACTATTTCAAAGAAGAAAAAGCCGTAGGCTTTTTCCTGTTTGTAATGATATAGCATAAAAAGAAACCCAAGTTGTAGCTGACGTCATTCTGGTTGTTATAGTAAAGAATTATAATAAAGATTCATTAAAAGATGATCATTGGAGTAATACGGGTTGAAGCGGTAGCTAGCAACCTAGTAAGAGACGATCACGTCCATGCTAAGAAATATAAAAACCCTAACTCCTAAAAAAAGAGTCAGATCAAAACAAAAAGTATACCATTAGAACCGCCTTGTCCGAAATCCCTATAAAGGAAACTTACCATCCTTTGGATTGAATAACAAAGAAAATATATTAGCTTGAAAATCAAGAAAATTGACTAACCACGTTATTCTCCACAAACGGGATATTTTTTCTTTCTTCTTCTTTTCCACAGATAGCTTGGCACTGGAACATCGTAGAGAGTTGTTCAATGTCTCATTTTAAAGGAAATCTCTAGATCTAATGAATGCTATTTGTACTTAATTTTTTTTTAATTATTGTTATTTAGAACGAGTTTTATATTTTGTCTCCACACAAAATGAGTTTATTTTTGTCTTCATTTAATAGAATTCTCACTTGAGGATTTATATAATATTTATTTATAAGTATCGTACCATTTATCTCGCTGTTTTTGTTACACAGATTTGAAACAGCAAACAAATAGAGCTGTGTTATAATAAAGAACGAACATTTTACCGATTATCTACTAATAACCATATATGACGTAATAAGTGACATGACGTAATATCTAAAACCTATTGTGTACTAATAACCATATATGAATTAATTACCGACGTGACGTAAAAATTGAAAAATTTTATTTTATTTTCGTTTTTAGTTCAGAATCGCTAAAGTTATAAACTGCAAAAATATTTATGGTGTCTGAACAATAGTTTTAATCTTTTAATTTAGACTAGAAAAATACCTGAAAATTTAAAATTTAGTTTAATTTTTTGTTAGGTTCTTGATACTTGATACGTGACATAAACATTCAACTAAATTTTGCTAAATGAAAATGGCTTTAAAGAATCTTGTCGGACAAAAAATTATGAACGAAGTACTCAAAAGTAAACAGAATGGCACAGATTGGAGAGTTCTTGTTGTTGATCGGCTTTCAATGAGAATGGTGTTTGCCTGTTGTAAAATGCAGGAAATTGCCTCAGAAAGAATCAGAAAAGTTGAGGATATAAACAAAAGTAGGGAGCCATTGCGTCATTTGGAAGCGGTTTATCTTTTGACTCCTACAAACGATTCTATAAAACCTCTCATCGCCGATTTTGGATGTCCAGGGAGAACTCAGTACAAGGCTGCTCATGTATTTTTTACTGAAGGCTGTCCAGAAGAGCTCTTTAACGAACTTTGCAAGCACATCTCTGGAAAGTATATAAAAACTTTGAAAAAAATCAACATTGCTTTCCTTCCATATGAAAGTCAGGTCTTTTCACTTGATTTTCCTGATGGTTTCCAATGTTACTATAATCAAAACAAAGCCTCGCAAAGGACTGCTGCAATGGAAAGAATGGCAGAGCAAATTGCCACCCTTTGTGCTACATTAGGGGAATATCCTGCTGTGAGATATCGAGCTGATAACGAGAGAAATATCGAATTCGCTAAAATTGTTCAGCACAAGCTTGATGGTTACAAAGCAGATGAGCCTACAATGGGAGATGGCCCTGAGAAGTCCCGTTCACAACTTTTAATCGTTGATCGTGGGGTTGATGGCGTCTCACCTCTGTTGCATGAACTCACATTTCAAGCCATGGCATATGATTTGCTTCCCATTGAAAATGATGTCTACAAGTACTTGAATTCAGGTGTGGAAAAAGATGTCCTTCTTGATGAAAATCATAACCAGTGGAAAGAACTACGGCATCAGCACATTGCAGTAGTTTCGCAAAACATTACGAAGAACTTGAAGACCTTTGTTGATTTAAAGAAGAGTCTGACTGCTGGTGACAAGTCATCAATTCGTGATCTATCTATGATGGTCAAGAAAATGCCACAGTATCTAAAGGAGCTAAGTAACTACTCTTCACTTCTGAATCTAGCTGAAGACTGTATGAAAAAATACCAGAGTGAAGTCAGTCGTCTTTGTAAAGTTGAACAGGACTTGGCAATGGGTGTTGACGCCGAAGGAGAGAAAGTCAAAGATCCAATGCGACTAATTGTTCCTTTGCATTTTGAAGAAAATGTTTCTCCCATGGACAAGATTCGTATAATTCTCCTCTACATTTTGTCGAAAAACGGAATATCTGGAGAAAATCTGACTAAACTTATTCAACATGCGGCAATACCAGACCCTGAACGACCCATCATCACCAACATGACAAACCTTGGGTTCTGTGTCATCAATGAGGGAGGTCGTAGAAAGCAGTGGTGTCCAAATCGCAAGGAAAGAGAGCAGACTTATCAGATGTCCCGTTGGACTCCTATTATCAAGGATGTTATGGAGGATGCCATTGATGATAAACTTGATGGAGAGCATTTTCCTTATCTTGCTGGACGAGCTGCATCGACTGGTGCTAGAAGAATACCCACCAGTGCTCGTTATGGACAGTGGCATAAGGACAGATCACAGCAAAATATGAAAAACGTTCCACGGCTGATAGTTTTCATCGTTGGCGGTGCCACATTTTCAGAGATTCGTTGTGCTTACGAAGTTACGAAAGCTATTAATACTTGGGAAGTTATCATTGGATCCACCCACATAATAAGCCCAGAAGAATTTTTGAAGGATCTAAAGCAGCTGTCTGAATAGAAAATATTCAAGGCATTGCTGGCCGATGCTGTGCCAATAGGAGCCACAGATGAATATAGCACTGTTATATGACTAATTTGGAACCGGTTATTGTTTTCTAATTATAAATTATCCAAATAAAGCAATAGTAATTGACAAAAAAAAAAAAAAAAAAAAAAAAAAAAAAAAAAGAAACGGCGTTGCGGTATCAAGAGAGCGTAACGAAAGATGCAGCCATCATTACAGCTGTGAAATTTTTTACGAGGAAGACTTTTAGAGAAAACCTTGAACAACTAAATGAGATAGCAGGCCGTTTTGGTGAGCAGTATCTTAAAGAAAGGCATAGTCAAGCTTCGAGAAAAACGCTAGCTAGTGATATGTATGATACTGTGAAACTATTGAGCTCTGTAACTGAGTTTAAGACACGGTTCACCATTTGGAAATTATCCGAAGTACCGAAAATTCCACAAGACACTTTTACAACCTTGTGTGTGAAAGTTAACGAATACACGGATAAGATTGACAGTGTTATGGAACAGTACAAATCTGTGCTTCCATCTCAGAGTGTTTGGCCCCCCCCTCCCACAGCCTGCGAAAGCTTTACATCGGGTTTTCATCACCAATGTACCCACCACAGAAATTGACTCCTGTTCCAAGCAGAAGCTGTTTATTGACAGACATGATAGTGATGGAGGCATAGATCATATACAACAGACCAAGTCCGGTCTGGTCGCTTACATGAAAAGCCCCAAGTCGGCAGCTTCACTCGCCAACTCGCTGAAGTCCTTCCCTGACATAAGTGCTTCTTTTCGTGAGGAAAAGTTCTTCGCGATCGCTAAGATCGTGCCTCTTGCCACAACAGAAGATGATGTTGTCTCTGTTAACCCCAAGCTAGTCAGTGCCAAGCGGTTTGGACAATCTGAGGCAGTCAAACTTACCTTCAGTGACGCCGACTCCCGAAATGCAGCAATCAAATGTAGGTTATTCATTGGTTATACTCACATCAAAGTCTTGCCATTCAGACAAATTCCCAAGCGGTGTGTCAAGTGTCAGTCATTTGATCATCTTGCTAAAGACTGCACCAGTACCATGCGTTGTTCCAGATGTGCTGGTTGCCATGAGAACAGTAGAGAGAGCTTCTGCCGTTCTCAAACAGTGAAATGCGCTTTGTGCCCGGAGCCTAATAATGGTCACCCTAGCTTTAGTCTGCAGTGCCCAGCAGTCCGACGAGCAATACAGAAAGCTTATCCTCAAACCCGAAAATGAACGAACTATCTATATTTTGCCGCAATGTTTACGGCCATAATGCTGCCAAACTGGACTATGTCAAGAACTTGTGCATAGCACATAACATTGTTTGCGTCCAAGAACACTTGTTAACTACCGATAACATTGGGCTTATTCAGTCAATTCCTGATAAATCTGTGCACATTCATGAGGCTAAGCGCTCCAGTGCAAGGGGCCGCCCTAGTGGCGGACTTGCGATATTCGTTGACGACAGTATCGACTGTCGTAAACTTGAGTCGTGCGATTTCTACCTAGCAGTCGAGTTCCCTGGCCCCAGTGCTTTCACGCTGGTCAATGTCTACCTACCAACTAACATAAACACGGATCTCAGTGAAAAACGGTATGCCGAGGCTTGTGGTCAACTCGGAAGACTGCTCCGCAAACTGGTGAATTCGCGGATTTTAGTCTGCGGTGACTTCCAGTGTGACCCTCTCTTGAAAGGAAAGTAACAAGACGTTCTTGTGACATGCATTCCGAGTGAATGTACTCTTTACACTAAAGATCAAAACTTTACGTTCATTCACAACTCAGGAAGCACAAGCAATATTGATCACGTCTTTTCAAACTTCACTATCCCCTCGCCTATACAGGTGGATTCAGAGCATACAGTAAGTGACCATCTCGGTCTCAAGTTCCGTGTTCCTTTTAGTCGCGCAGTGAAATCAAGAAATCGAGGTTACATAGAAAGACGCGAGTGGAAAAAGATTAATATTGATCTGTATCAGTCGACGTGTGACGAAATTTTGGGCAAAATAAAAGTTCCATTTCAGCTTCTGGTCAATGGGTGTGATGAAAAAATCGCACTCAACACATATTGTGCTGAAATCACCCACGCGCTAAAAGTTGCTGAGTCTGCATTTACCTAGTGCAGTTATTAAGAAAGGTACTAGGAAAAGGGGATGGAGTGACCATCCTTACGTGAATCATGCTAAAAGGAGGTCTAAGATGTGGTACTCAATGTGGCGCGAATCCGGCAAGCCTAGGTCAGGTACTGTTTTCAATCTCTTTCGTAAAACAAAAAGAGAATACAAAGCATGTGTGGATGAGCTTAAAGTGGAGGAAGCAGAAACTGCTTCGAAAGAGGCTATCCGCGACCTGCAAAATATGTGGAAAAAGTTTTCAAGTAGTAGATTGCAGCCAAAGCATTGTGCCACAGTACCTGAAGAACAGTGGTTATAACATTATTCGAAGGTTTTCGGGTCAAAAAATATTCCTTTGGAAAAAGAATATGATGAATCGTTAAAATCACGTCTTGATTCGCTTCTGAAACAGAGAAATTATTTTGTGGTTACTAAAAATAATGTTTCAAGGTATGTTAGCTAGTTAAAGGGTAACAAGGCTCTCGGTCTTGATAGTGTTAGTGGTAATCATCTACGCAATGGTTCCCCGCTTTTGCTTCAGCATATGCAACTACTCTTTCAGATGTGTATAGATAGTGCGACCGTTCCTAACTCGTTCTGTACCGGGGTTGTTACAAATATCCTCAAGAAAGGAAAAAACGCGAATGAGTGTGGAGGCTATAGGCCTATTACTGTCTCAAGTACGCTGAGCAAAGTGTTGGAAAGATTGGTTCTTAGCGAAATTGCATCGAAATGTGTTATAGACCGCAGACAGTTTGGATTTCGAAAATATCTCAGCTGTGCTTTTGCCCATAGACTTCTAAAGCGTATTCTTGCTAAGGCTGAACTACTCGGGTTGTCCGTGTATGTATGTAGTGTCGAAATTTCTGTTGCATTTGACTCAGTCATCCAGTCCGCTGTCTTCCAGACCCTGCTAGATGCTGGCGTGAACACCCATATAGTAGCTATGTTATCCTATTGGTACTCTAATAGCTATATAAGAGTGAAATTCGGCCTTGAAAGACTTAGTGCGCCAGTTAAACTAAATAGAGGGCTTCGTCAAGGCTCAGTTCTAAGTCCGATATTATTTAACACTTTGACTTCTAAGGTTACAAAACAAATCTCTGGTGGGCTTAGCCTTGATCTTTGTGATCTGAGTCTAATAAGCTATGCCGATGACTTACTTATGTTGAGTTTCTCTCTGAGTCTATTGCAGGATAATTTAGATAAGCTTGTATCTGGCTATAGAGCTATTGGTCTGCAAGTTAATGGTAAGAAAACTGAATTTCTGGTTTTCAACTCAACGAAACGGGATGCACCAGAACCAACTGTTTCAGTAGACAGCGCTACTATTGCACCGTCTTTGTCGCTTAAATACTTAGGTCTTTTGTACGGTCGAGATAAGAAAGCAACTAGAATTCTTTGCCTTGACACCCTTATGTCAAACCTACGAACTAGCTATGCTAAACTGGCTCCCCTGAAGTATTCATACAATCGGCAAATTCTGGCGAGGCTATATAGAGCGGTGGCACTCCCACATATTCTTTACCTGTCCCCTGTATGGGAATTGTTTACGGAAACAGAGTGACTAAAGGCTAGATCTGCGTTCTGCAAATATTTAAAATTTCTGTTACGAGTACCGCTGTTCGAGAGAAATAAATTTCTCTTGGACAAGTATCTTATTCCAGAGCCTCGTGAAGTTGTGGTAACGCACGAAACCAATGCTAGAAAAGGTGCACTGGAGCACCTTTACGATTTCCTTCCGTTGCACGTCATGTAAGAGCTGTGAATGTATATAGTGTATATAATTTAATCGTTTATTTTTGAAGTAATGTTTTTTTTTCTTTTGTTTTTCCTTTACTCCGCCATGTTTTTGTTTTATTGGTGGGCTAAAATAAACTATCTATCTATCTATCTATCTATAATGGTTTCAATCAAGCAAGCTATACGCAAGTTGAAAAAACAGTACTACACAAACAACAGAGATAGTAACTTGAAAAGAAAAAAGCAAAGGTATTCAACCGACCAGGCGTATCGAGAAGTAATAATTGAGAGAGCAAAATTTTGTGATAGGGGCCATTTTGGCCTTAACATTTTTCATTTGAATTGTCAGGGATTTAATTCTGCGCATAATTTTTTGGATTTAATGAATACTAATGTCTTTCAGGTGATCGCTTTAACTGAAACGTGGTTAAAGGATTATAACTCGCAATTACTACATATCCCTGGTTATAATTTATATGTAAGGAATCGCGAGTATTACCAACATGGAGGCCTAGCAGCTTACATTCAGGCTGATTATAAGGTTTCAATAAGAGAAGATCTTACAATATATAGAGAGAAAGTTTGCGAGTGTTTTGTTTTACATATATCTAGAGAGAATTTGAATTTTTGTATTGTTGTAGTATATAGACCTCCACAGAGCCTGCTCCAAGACTTTATGGACCTATTTGAAGAACAATTAATGAAACTTCCAATTAACTCTATGCCATGTTTTATTATAGGGGACTTTAATATTGACCTTATAGACCAGTCATCTGCTAGCACTGAATTTATTAATAGAAGTTTATCTAATGGCTTTCATCCTTGTATAAATATCCCTACAAGAATTACGAGAACATCAGCTAAGCTTCTGGATAACATCCTTTCTAATGTACCCTTGAGTCTTCCCAGGGTCCATATCAATGATGTATCTGACCACTTTGAAGTTTCAGCTAGCTTTAGAACTGTCATGAAGGTGGTTAAAGGCAAAAAATCAAGGATTCCAGTGATCAGTAAAAGTGCGATGGTAAAACTTAAAAATGATATAGAAAAGGTGGATTGGTACGATGTTCTAGGTGATGTTCAGGACGCTAATTCAAAAATTGTTTTATTTTATGAAAAGTTGCAGAGTTTGATAAGTCAAGTAGTCATATAGAAACCGTTTAATAGAAAGCACTCAAGTAAAAAACCTTGGATTAGTCCTGTGATTTTGAAGCAAATAAATGTAAGAGATAAATTGTTTAGAGCTCAAATAATTAACCCGACACAAGAAAATAAGCAATTATATAAAATTTATCGAAATAGGTTGAATACAATTTTAAGAAATGAAAAAAGAAATATTTTGAGAAAAAGTTTAAGGAGGTCGAAGGATACCCTAAGAAAACCTGGGGACTAATAAAAGAAGTGATTGGATTGAAAAAAAATAGTGTACCTGATGAATTAGTTAGTGTAATGGGAGAGACTTTGAATTCTGAAAAGGACATATGCAATGAATTTCTGAGTTATTTTCGAATATTGGTCTGAATTTAGCTATGACAGTTGTACCTGATAGTGGTGATCCAACGTCCGAGTTCTTATTGGGGGACCCCATTGATGTGTCTTTTCACCTTAGACTTCTAACAGTTGATGAAATTAAAAAAATTATTTATGGGTTTCGTAGTAATTCATCTGGTAGCGACCATATCACTCTAAAAACTCTTAAGTGTATTTTTCCTGTTATAGCTGAAGTTTTGTGTGGGTTAATTAATGAGTGTTTTCGTCAAGGAAAATTCCCAGACTGTTTTAAAGTTGCCCGTATAACCCCAATTCAAAAGGGTGGTATTCAAAATGGCACAGGAAATTATAGACCGATATCTGTTTTACCCATTATTTCCAGTGTTTTAGAGAAGTGTTTTAGTATTAGAATGATGAGTTTTTTGGAGGATCATAAGTTACTGGTAGAGACACAATTTGGGTTCTGTAGAAAAAGGACAACGGAACAGGCGATGATTTATTTGAGAACTGTTATTAATGATGTATTAGATAAAGTTTTCAAAATAGGTGCTATATTTTTAGATCTGATGAAAGCTTTCGACACTGTGGATCATGAACTTCTACTTAAGAACTGTGAGGTGTATGGTTTGAGGGGTAAATCATTAAATTTTTTAAGAAGTTTTTTAAGTAATCGTTATCAGTATGTCCAACTAAATGATTCTTCTTCCGAAAAAAAGCGTATTGAAATAGGTGTTCCGCAAGGATCAGTTTTCGGTCGTAAATTATTCTTGATATTTATTAATGATTTACCAAATTGTCTAAATAATTTTTCCTATGGAATAAATGAACTAACGGTAAACCCGACTAATGAAACAGTTTTACTTTTTGCTGATGACACAACATCCATTAGCACAGCTAAGACAGTGGAGCTGCTACAGATTTCCATGAAGGAATCAGTTAATAGAATTGCAGCATGGCTGAGGGTAAATAAATTAAGGATTAACATGGCTAAGTCTAACTTTATTATTTTCTCGCGATCACCTAACTTTTACCCATGGATCAAGGAATTAGATATGCCTAATGGCGTTATAAAACGGACTGCGTCTTTTAAATACCTTGGGATTGTAATAGATGAAACTCTATCTTTTAAGGAACATGTTACTTTCACTAGCAAAATTCTGGCAAGAAATCTCGGTATAATGAAGAAACTCCAACATTGTTTTCCTAAGTCTGTCCTTCGCCATCTTTATTTTTCTTTAATACACCCGTATATACTTTATTGTTCAAGTATTTGGCTCTCTACTTTTTCTTCTATCCTAAAACCAATAAGAGTTCTACAAAATCATGCAGTAAGAATTTTAGCCGGTATATCTCTACGTATGTCTGTTCAAGAAATTTACCCATCTTTAAAAATTTTGCCGGCTGCAGGCCCTCGTCAATTCTATGTATTGTAGTTTATTTTTGGACTGCAGCAGGATGTTCAGCCTCGTTGTTTTGGTGATTTATTATCCATTAGGTCTACTGTTCATTCTCATGATACAAGGGGTAGCGCGGACTTCTGTGTACCTAGTGGTATATCTTCCCGTTCATGTTTTTCTGTTCTTTATAGAGGTACGCGGAAATGGAATAGTTTTAATAGTGATATTAAGACTATTGGTGACCCCAATATTTTTAAAAAACCATTAAGGAATTGCTTTTTGCTGAATATGAGTTTTGACTGATTAATTGATTTATTTATTGTGGGGGTTTTGTTGATATGTTGTTCCCAGAGGATGTATAATATATGACATTATTTTGTATTTATTGTTTAGTGTGTTGGTATTAGTGGTGTCGGTGGCCAAGTGTTCTTTGTTTTAAGTATTTTGTTTTCTCTACCTCCCCCACGGACAAGCTTTGCTTTTTAGGGGAGGCAGTAATAATTTTGTGTTGCTATGTTTTTTGTTCAATAAATCGTTCTTCTTCTTCTTATAGATTTAGTCTTTATTTCGAGTTCACATATTTCGTCAATAGGGGGAAGCTGTTATCCTCCTCAATATCTGTATTGTGAACATAGTCAAAATCCGGTCCCTGAATTGAAGGGAGATTAGGGGATAAATCCCCACTCAGTATTGCTGTGAAGGGTCTTTCATAAAAAGTGTGGTAATTAGGGCCTAAAAATTTAGTTGTTTTGGGGGCTGCAGCCACCCTTTCTCAATAGAATATCTGGTGATATACACACAGAAGTATTGAGGGGGGGGGCTAGTAGTTCGTATAACTATGTAGTGTTGTTAATCCCGAGTAATAAACGGACTATTAAAGAATTAAATACAAGTGACTATCTTATATTATAGGGGAAGAACTATTTTACTCGTTTGTACATTACGTGAAAAACTTTGGTGACAAGCCATGCGCTTTTAGTTACTTGAGACCCTTCATTGGGCTCCTTAACTTGGATCAGCAACATTCAATGCTGGATGAAATTAAGGCTCTGGCCAATGTTGAAGACTATCCTAAATCAGTAAGTTTCTACTAATATTACTACTACTAATAACTCATCGCATCACTAAGTCACCTGAGGCCAGCACAGTTGCACAGACTCCTCCATCCGAATGTATTCGAAGCTTCACTCTTGATCCTGCCCCAGGAAGTTCCAGTTTCATTTAAATCCTTCCTTATTGTCACAAGTTTTACTGGGGTAAAATAATCGCATATTGGAGATTACTGGGGTAAGTAATCGCATATTTGAGACTCTAGACTGAAATTCCGAACTGCAGCTAAAAATCACATGATTTCGGTCAGTTGCAACATTTATAGATTTTAGTTCCATTTCTAAAAATAACATAGATGTTTAAGTGTTATTAATTAAAAAAAAATCCGGAAAAAAAGTTTTTCAAATAAAATTGAAGGCCATATTAAAACTAATAACAGTATATGAATATAAAAGTTAAAATTAAAACTAAAAACAACAAGAAATTATTTTTAAAGAACAATTGAAGCCCAAAACAAACAGAAACAAAATGAACAATCATAGCAAAAAAATACAACAAATATTAATGTAAATGAATAAATAAATCTTAAAACGATTAATACTTTAATTTAATATGCAAATAAACCTTAAAACGAACAAAAATCACTACAAACAAGAGCTTGGGTATCGCCTCCTTCTCTCACTGTAAGAGTCCAAAATCTACTGCGTCATTGGCGCTTTACTGAAAACTTTATGTTTCTTGAACAGTCTTTGAAAGTACAAATAAAATCAAATTAAATATTTTATATATAATGATATTGATTGCTGAAAGATCATCAGTTCAAGATTTTATTTCACTGTAATTTTTATTTTTCATTTTCAATTCTGTAATAACTGGATAAGAAAATATTTGTAATATAATTCGTTTTCAGTGAAGCGCCGGTGACGCATTAGGCTTAGATTTTTACAGTGAGGAAGGGGGCAGTATCCAAACTTTTGTTTGTAGTGACACTATATTTGTCTTGAACAGTCTTGGAAAAAACTAATAAAACTAAAGTGAATGTTTGATTGATAATGATATTAATTGCTGAAAGCCCATCAGTTCAAAATTTTAGTGTAATTTTAAGGTTTATTTTCAATATTAAGTACAAAAGAAAATATTTGTAATTGGTTTTCAGTAAAGTGCCAATGACGCAGTAGGTTTTAGACTTTTACAATAGGGCCGTTCTTTTTCACTAAGATATTAAATCTAAGATCTCAAATCTTTCTTCAAAGATTTCCGTTCTTTTAACTCATATTTGTTCTAAGATCTTACAGCTCGCTGATGTTAGCAAAAAGTGTGAAAGACGCCATCTTTCTGCCATATAGAACAATGACGGGAGAACTTTGATGATGTACTCATGATTGCTCTTAGACCGCTGATCAGAACAGAGTGATGAAAGACGTTTGCAAAAGAACGCTATAAGATGTAAGATCTTAGATAAGTTCTAAGATTTAACTTTCATGTGTTCTTTGTCAAAAGATGTAAGATCTTAGCACAAAGATGAGGAAAAGAACGTCCCTAATGAAAGAAGGAGGCGATACTTAAACTCTGGTTTGCAGTGATTTTTGTTCGTTTCAAGCTTTATTTGCATATTTAATTTAAGTTCCACTCTTTTTAAGATTTATTTATTCATTTATATTAGTATGTATTGTATGTTTGTTTAAATTGATTGTTTAATTGATTTCTGTTCGTTTTGGTATTCGTTTATACTTCAATAGCAAAATATTTTTTTTCGTTTTTAGAATTATATGCAAATTCAATTTAAGCATTAATCGTTTTAATATTTATTTATTCATTTATATTAGTACTTGTTCTATGTTTGTTTGCTATGATTGTTTATTTAATTTCTGTTCGTTTTGGGTTTCATTTGTTCTTTAATAGTAATAAGATGATGTTGATCTAAATTAAAAGATTCTATGTGCATCCAAGCTGACAAAATCTATGAAATATCTGAGGAACGTCTAAGGATGTTAAGTGGAAACTTGCAATGCATGTTGAGAAAGGTCTTTATTGCAGCGGTTTCTGAAGCCTAGTAAAGGACAAACCTCGGCCGTTATATTGAACTATATCAAACGGCACTATGTACATCCTGGTAATCAACAGGATGCATCAACAATACTCAGAAATAACTAAGGGCATCACGTTGATGCTTTCGTATCAAAGGGAAAAGCTAAGGGTATCAAGGTGGTATCAAGGAATGCTCAGTGGGATGTTGAACTAAATCAAAAGACATTATTTTCATCCAGTTTATCAAAAGAATGCATCAGCAATACTCAGAAACAACTAAGGGTATCAAGTTGATACTTTCAAGGAATGCTGAG